>NC_143043.1:51779946-51802446 GCF_057628025.1 Oncorhynchus mykiss | reverse complement strand
TATATATATATATATATATATATATATATATATATATATATATATATATATATATATATATATATGCTAAATATTATTTGTAATTTGTAATGTCTTTATTGTTTTCAAACTTCTGTATGTGTAATGTTTACTGTTAATTTTTATTGTTTATTTCACTTATGTATATTATCTACCTCACTCATTGAATTGAATTGAATTGAATTGAATTGAGAGAAATAGAGGAGAGAGAGAGAGAGAAGGAGAGAGAAAGAGAGAGAAAGAGAGAGAGGAGGAGAGAGAAGGAGAGACATTGAGAGAAGGAGATACAAAGGGAGAAGGGGAGAAGGAGAGAGAAGGAGAGAGAAATAGAGAGAAGAGGAGAGAGGAGAGAGAGGAGAGATAAGGAGAGAGAAAGAGAGAGAAAGAGAGAGGAGAGAGAAAGAGAGAGAAGGAGAGGAGAGAGAAATAGAGAGAAGAGGAGAGAGGAGAAAGAAGGAGAGAGAAAGAGAGAGAAGGAGAGAGAAAGAGAGAAGGAGAGAAAAAGAGAGAGAATGAGAGAGAGGAGGAGAGAGAAGTAGAGACAATGAGAGAAGGAGAGAAAAAGAGAGAGAAGGAGAGAGGAAAGAGAGAGAAGGAGAGAGAGAGGAGGAGAGAGAAGGAGGGGGAGAGAGAAGGAGAGAGAAGGAGAGAGGAAAGAGAGAGAAGGAGAGAGAGAGGAGGAGAGAGAAGGAGGGGAGAGAGAAGGAGAGAGAATGAGAGAAGGAGAGACAAAGAGAGGAGAGAGAAGGGGAGAAGGAGAGAGAAAGACAGAAGGACAGCGAAAGATCGAAGGAGAGAGAAAGGGAGAAGGAGAGAAGGATAGAGAATGTGAAAAGGAGAGAGAAAGAGAGACAGAGAGGAGAGAGGGGAGAAGGAGAGAGAAATAGAGAAGGGGAGTGAGGAGAGAGAAGGAGAGAGAAAGAGAGAAGGCGAGAGAAAGGGAGAAGGCGAGAGAGGAGAGAGGAGAGCGAAAGAGAGAAGGAGAGAGAGGAGAGAGAAAGAGAGAAGGAGAGAGAGGAGAGAGAAAGAGAGAAGGCGAGAAGGAGAGAGAAAGAGAGAAGGGGAGAAAGATTGAAGGAGAGAGAAAGGGAGAAGGCGAGAGAAAGGGAGAAGGAGAGAGAAAGATCGAAAGAGGGAGAAAGGGAGAAGGAGAGAAGGAGGGAGAAAGGGAGGAGAGAGAAAGAGAGAAAGAGAGGAGAGAGAAATAGAGAAAGAAAGGAGAAGGAGAGAAGGAGAGAAGGAGAGGGAAGGAGAGAGAAGGGGAGAAGGAGAGAGAAGGAGAGAGAGAGAGAAAGAAGGCGAGAGAAAGATAGAAGAGAAGTAATCAAAAGGGCAGTAATTACACATGTGTTTGATTTATTGCGTGTAGAGAGATGAAATGGGGAAGACGTTGCTAAACAAAAGACAACTGTTTCACTATATGGGGTGATGTGGGGGGTGGGGGCAGTGGGGTTGGTGGGGGCGGTGGAGGCAGGGGGGCAGTTTCTCAATTTGGCCATCCAAATGAACCAGAAGTACTGTATACCAGTCATTATTGTAATCACACCATCACACACCATCACACCATCAGACACAATCACACACCATCAAACCATCACACACCATCAGACCATCACACACCATCACACATATCACACACCATCACACACCATCACACCATTACACACCATCATACCTTCACACACTATCACACACCATCACACAATCACATACCATCACACACCATCACACCATCACACAACATCACACACCATAACACACCATCACACACCATCATACCATAACACACCATCACACACCAACACACACCATCACACACCATCACACCATCACACACCATCACACACCATCAGCCACCATCACACCATCACACTATCACACACCATCACACACCATCACACCATCACACACCATCATACCATCACACACCATCACATACCATCACACCATCGCCACATCACACACAATCACACATCATCACACACCATCACACCATCACACCATCACACCATCACAACCATCACACCATAACACACCATCACACCATCACACACCTTCACATACCATCACACCATCACACATACACCATCACATCGTCACACACCATCACACACCATCACACACACATCATCACACACCATCACACATCATCACACATACACCATCACACCGTCACACACACAACATCACACCATCACACACACACCATCACATGCCATCACACACCATCAATCCATCACACACCGTCACACACCATCACACACACACCATCACACACACACACACACTATCACACACCATCACACACCATCAAAGACACACACCATCATACACCATCACACCATAACACTATCACACACACAAACTATTACACACCATTACACACCATCACACACACACACCATCACACACCATCACGCCATCACACACACACACTATCACACACCATCACACACCATCACACACCATCACGCCATCACACACACACTATCACAAACCATCACACACCGTTACACCCTCACACACAATCACAGACACACACCATCACACCATCACACCATCACACACAATCACACACCATAACACACCATCACACACCATCACTCACCATCACACACACACCATCACACACCATCACAGACGCACTCCATCACACCATCACACACCATCTCACACCATCACACACCATCACACACCATCACATACCATCACGCCATCACACACCATCACCCACCATCACACACCATCACATACCATCACACACCATCACACCATCACACACACACCATCACACCCTCAAAACATCACACAACATCACACCATCACACTATCACACACCATAAAACCATCACACAACATCACACCATCACACCATCACACACCATCACACCATCACTCACACATCATCACAGACACACACCATCACACCATCACACCATCACTCACCATCACACACCATCACAGACACACACCATCACACACAATCACACCATCACTCACCATGACACACCATCACACACACACCATCACACCATCAAACCATCACACAACATCACACCATCACACTATCACACACCATAAAACCATCACACACCATTACACCATCACACACCATCACACCATCACTCACCATGACACACCATCACTCACCATCACACACACCATCACACACCATCACACTATCACACACCATCACCCACCATCACACACCATCACACACCATCACACACACACCATCACATACCATCACACACCATCACACCATCACACACACACCATCACACCATCAAACCATCACACAACATCACACCATCACACTATCACACACCATAAAACCATCACACACCATCACACCATCACACCATCACACACACACATCATCACAGACACACACCATCACAAAATCACACCATCACTCACCATCACACACCATCACACACAATCACACCATCACACTATCACACACAATCACACACCATCACTCACACACCATCACACACACACCATGACACACCATCACATCATCACACACCATCACACCATAACACACAATCACACACCATCACACACCATCACACACAATCACACACACACCATTACACACACCATCACACACCATCAAAGACACACCATCACACATACATGCCATCACACACACTACCTATGACACACCATCACACATTTTCAAACCCCATCACACAAAATCACACACCATCACAGACACACACCATCACACACAATCACACCATCACACTATCACACACAATCACACACCATCACACACCATCACACCATCACACACCATCACACACACACCATCACACACACCATCACATGCACACCATTACACACCATCACACCATCACACACCATCACACACAATCACACACCATCACACACCATCACACCATAACACACAATCACACACCATCACACACCATCACACCATAACACACCATCACACACCATCACACACACATGCCATCACACACACTTACTATCACACACCATCACACACCGTCACACCCCAGCACACAATATCACACACCATCACACCATCACACTATCACACACACACACTATCACACACCATTACACACCATCACACACACACACACACCATCACACACACCATCACACACCATCACACACACTCCATCACACACACACACTATCACACACCATCACACACTGTCACACCCTCACACACCATCACAGACACACACCATCACACACCATCACACCATCACACATCACACACACACACTATTACACACCATCACAAACCATCACACACACACACCATCACACACCATCACACACCATCACACACACCATTACATACCATCACACCATCACACACACACCATCACACACACACACCATCACACACCATCACACACACCATCACATACCATCACACACCATCACACCATCACACACACACCATCACACCATCACACCATCACACACACACCATCACACCATCACACCATCACATACCATCACACCATCACACACACACACCATGACACACCATCACACCATCACACTATCACACACCATCACACACACACACCATAACACACCATCATACACCATCACACATACCATCACATACCATCACACACCATCACACCATCACACACACACCATCACACCATCACACCATCACACTATCACACACCATCACGTACCATCACACCATCACACACATCATCACAGACACACACCATCACACACCATCACACCATCACACACCATCACACCTCACACACCATCCCACACACAACATCACACCATCACACCATCACACACACATAATCACAGACACACACCATCACACCATCACACACCATCCCACCATCACACAATACAGATGCTGAGAAGTGAACTAGAAACAGAGAGAGCACATAAAATAACTTTGTCATATGGTAAACAGTACATTTCTATTTATTGTCTGTGTTAGAACTTACACGTAGCTTCATCTATTATCATATAAAATAGAATTTGTTCATAAAATCTAAAATACATTGACTTTTACTGACCACAGTCACCAATAATTTCAAAAACTAATCTCGGTTACCCGGAAGTAAAAGTATGTTGTGAAAGTTTTGTAAGTTTTACTTCCGGGAAATGCCGTTAACAATTGTGATAACCTTTGTGCAAGGGAAGGAAGTGATGTCTCCTCCCTCTCAAATGGAAACTCTCGGCCAAACCCCTCCCTTCTGCGTGTTTTTAACATGCCCAAAAAGCGCATTTTAGTTTTCATACATTTTTACGATACAGCCAAAATTGACTTTGTGGCTGTGGAAATTATTTTTCATCTGCACACGGGCTTGAAAATCACTACACCCATTTAAAAACCACCTTCGCCTAATCCTCATTTGTCCAAATAATTAACAACAAAACCCCCAAACTAGGAACTACTGCTGCTTGCATCACACAATTATACATGAGCCTTGACAGATTCATCTGTCCACAAGATATTCATAAAAGCCTAATGGACAAAGTCCATTACAACAAAGTTATAATTGAATTAGTCAACAAAAAAAAAAGATAATACTAATATTAAAAAAAATAACATGTCAAGATCTCCAGAAAAATAAGATAATAAACCATAACCAGAAGTCCATCCGCTCAGAAGAATCAGTCATTGTAGCAGATCAGAAGAAAACATGAGAGGTGGTCCCAGCAAGCCTTCACTTGGGGAACCTGGGTCCAGGGCTGGGGTGGCTGAATCTGGGCAGCCTGCACACCACACAGGGGCAGAGTGGCCCTCCAGGAGCCCCAGCTGAGCCCCACTGCACTGGGGCCATGGGGCCCTCCAAGTGGCCAGGAGGCAACAGAGGACACTTGGAGGAGGAGGAGGAGGAGGAGGCTGAGGTCAGGAGAGATTCTGGGGAGAGGAGAAGCTGACTGGGGCCGGTGAGGAGGGGCCAACCCCCGGCCAGTAGCAGCCTGGGGACAGGCCCCGTGTTCACCCCCACACCAACCCCCACCCCAACACTCACCTCCCCCAGGAGCCGGCGCATCTCTTGCAGAGACGAGCCCAGGAGGAGGATGTAGTTACGGGCCAGGACCAAGGTGGAGATTTTGGAGAGCCTGCGTCCAGGTGGGGTCCCTGGCTGCTGCTGGTGGGAGTGTGGCCCCTGGGAGGAGGACGAGGAGGAAGGAGAGGAGGAGGCGTAAGGCACCATCACCTCCCTCAGAGCGTCCATGGCGACGTTCAGGTCCTGCATCCTCTTCCTCTCCCGGCTGTTGATCTTCCTCCTTAGATCCTGCTGCTCTTCGGGGCTCAGCTCCCGCGGTGGCTTGCCTGGTCTCTGGGGCCCCAGAGGCCCCCCCATGGCCCTAAGCCTGCCCCCATGACCAGCACCAAGCCCTAGAGGACACCTGGAGGAGAAGTCCTGGAGGTGGGCCCCCTGGGAGCAGAGAGGGAGAGGCTGCTCCTGATGGGCCCTGGTCATGGGGTTAGGTAAAACATTCATGGTCCTGATCCACACTGGAGATGGCTATGTCTGAGACGACAGAAAAACTACACTGGAGACTTGTCTGAGATGAAACCTACGCGTCACACAAGCGAAGAAGAGTCAGTCTTCTGTGAGTGCTCAGTTCTGCAATCAAGCAATTCAGCTTTACTCCTCTTCCATTAACCAGTTAGTCCCACACTGTCCTGACATTCTGGTCCAGTGTTGACGTCACTCCTTGGCTGTGGAAGAATCTTCTTTGCCTCACTGAATAGAAAGGAAAAAATGACCCAGCCAACAGTATGATGAGTCAGTAAGTGACCCGTCGGTCTCAGTGTTGGTGTCACAAGTCTTCCAGAGTTCTCTACGTGTTGAAAGCTGTCTCTGTCTCTGTCTCTCCTCTGTGAGTGTCTGGAGTTTCAGTGCTCCTTCATCTCACTTCCCCCCCCCCGGCTGTCTGAAGAGAACGACAAGGCAGACAGAGCTGAACTGAGCTAAACGCTCCCCTCACATCACATCTCATCCTCCCCTAACTCTGCTGCTGCTCGGACCCCTCCCCTTCACACCCAATCAGACTTCTGCTCTCTGGACTTAACACCCAAGGTGTGGGAAACACCCCATATCAACATATACTGTACCTACCCTGATTTACTACTTCTCATAGTCAAACCCGCTAGGCAATTGTTTCTTTGTTGGCTTTTCTGTTTCTGGGAGAGAGGAATGGAGCTAGAGAGAAATGATGAAATAGATAGGACTAGTGTGTAGAATGACGTAATAGACGGAGTGTGTGTGTGTGTGTGTGTGTGTGTGTGTGTGTGTGTGTGTGTGTGTGTGTGTGTGTGTGTGTGTGTGTGTGTGTGTGTGCGTGTGTGTGTGTGTGTGTGTGTGCGTGTGTGTGTGCGTGCGTGGGTGCGTGTGTGAGCCTGCGTGACACATTCTCTGTCTTTACTAGGGACAGAGGAGGACATTGTCACAGCAGAGATGACAATGATGAATGCATTACTAACCCTTTTACAGTAAAGACACAGAAAATGCATTTTGGTGAAAAAACACAGTACTGTAAAACCACTATAGCTGTAATACTTGATATAATCCCCCCCCCCCCCCACCCCACCCCCCACCCCACCCCAAAAAAAGGTCAAAAGTTGTTCAGTACTGTATGGTATCATCCTGCAATGCAGATCATTTTAATCTGTTCACCTTAAGCAGTTCAATCTCACCTGAAAACTGATTGTGTCACGATTGAAGGGACGTGCCACTGTAATCATTGAGGCTTGGAATCCTTCACCCTTCAATTAGTCTCAGCTCATATTGACACAATTAAGAAAACAGAGGGTAGGCAATAAGTGTGTACATTGATAGGACTTTAACAGAGCGTCAATGGGTGATAGCTACTGAGCTAACAGGGGAATCGGTGTAATGGGTGATAGCTACTGAGCTAACAGATGAATCGGTGTAATGGGTGATAGCTACTGAGCTAACAGATGAATCAGTGTAATGGGTGATAGCTACTGAGCTAACAGATGAATCAGTGTAATGGGTGATAGCTACTGACCTAACAGATGAATCAGTGTAATGGGTGATAGCTACTGAGCTAACAGATGAATCAGTGTAATGGGTGATAGCTACTGACCTAACAGATGAATCAGTGTAATGGGTGATAGCTACTGAGGTAACAGATGAATCGGTGTAATGGGTGATAGCTACTGAGCTAACAGATGAATAGCTACTGAGCTAATTGCCGTTGTTGTTGTTATTATTGTTGGACTTTCCTCTTTACTCTGAGGGGGGGGGGGCTGGGGGCTGGGGTAAGGGCTGGGGGCTGGGCAGGGGGCTTGGCAGGGGGATGGGCTGGGGGCTGGGGGCTGGGGAGAGGGCTGGGGGCTGGGGGCTGGGGTAAGGGCTGCGGGCTGGGCAGGGGGCTTGGCAGGGGGCTGGGCTGGGGGCTGGGAGGGGCTGGGCGGGGGGCTGGGGGCTGGGAAGATATCCAGAAAACAAACAACAGGCCAATTGACTTGTAGCACAGGTGAAGGCTGCCTGGCGAACTGCATTAAGTCAGGCTGCAAACCTCAGATGTCCTATTCATAGCAGATCAAAAGGCCAGGGAAGGGGCAATGATGAAGGAAGTAAGTCTCACTATCCCGTTTTTATCTAAATTCTTTCTCCCACCCTCCATCTCCCCTCCTCCCTCTCCTCTCCATCCTCCAGCCTCCCTCCCTCCCTCTCCCCTCCACCATCCCTCCATCACCTCCCACTCCCCTCTACCCTTTCCCCTTCTGGATGTGAGATAGGAAGACTGGGGGTTAGGACAGACATGCAGACTGGGGGTGAGGACAGACATGAAGACTGGGGGTGAGGACAGACATGCAGACTGGGGGTGAGGACAGACATGCAGACTGGAGGTGAGGACAGACATGAAGACTGGGGGTGAGGACAGACATGAAGACTGGGGGTGAGGACAGACATGCAGACTGGGGGTGAGGACAGACATGCAGACTGGGGGTGAGGACAGACATGAAGACTGGGGGTGAGGACAGACATGCAGACTGGGGGTGAGGACAGACATGAAGACTGGGGGTGAGGACAGACATGCAGACTGGGGGTGAGGACAGACATAAAGGGACGAAGGAGAAGCGGGATGAGGGAGAAGCGGGACGAGAGAGAAGCGGGACGAGGGAGAAGCGAGACGAGGGAGAAGCAAGGACGAGGGAGAAGTGGGACGAGGGAGAAGTGGGATGAGGGAGAAGCGAGACGAGGGAGAAGCAAGGACGAGGGAGAAGTGGGACGAGGGAGAAGTGGGATGAGGGAGAAGTGGGACGAGGGAGAAGTGGGACGAGGGAGAAGTGGGACGAGGGAGAAGCAAGGACGAGGGAGAAGTGGGACGAGGGAGAAGTGGGATGAGGGAGAAGCAAGGACGAGGGAGAAGCAAGGACGAGGGAGAAGTGGGACGAGGGAGAAGTGGGACGAGGGAGAAGCAAGGACGAGGGAGAAGTGGGACGAGGGAGAAGTGGGACGAGGGAGAAGCGAGACGAGGGAGAAGTGGGACGAGGGAGAAGCGGGACGAGGGAGAAGCGGGACGAGGGAGAAGTGGGACGAGGGAGAAGTGGGACGAGGGAGAAGTGGGACGAGGGAGAAGTGGGACGAGGGAGAAGCGGGACGAGGGAGAAGCAGGAGGAAGGAAGACACTTTTTATTTTCTCTCTCCTTTATTTCTCTCCTGTCTTTCTGTGAGTGAATGATGTGTGTGGAGACGCTTCTCCTCTCTGCCAGCGCTCCGGTGGCACTCCTGCTGCTGTGGTCCAGGCTGAATGGAGCTTCGCAGGCGGACAGGAAAAGGGAAAGCCATGAAAGGGCCAGGCGGATGGCCTAGCACCTGCAGGAGAACAGAGTGCAGGCAGCCAGGATGGATGTGTGTGTGTATGTGTGTGTGTGTGTGTGTGTGTGTGTGTGTGTGTGTGTGTGTGTGTGTGTGTGTGTGTGTGTGTGTGTGTGTGTGTGTGTGTGTGTGTGTGTGTGTGTGTGTGTGTGTGTGTGATTTCCAACCCCTGTCTCACCCTGTTAAAGCCAGGAGGTGATGGATTGAGCAGAACAGTAATGAAATCAATGGAGTCGTGATGTTCTTATTAAACCACAGTTGTGTTTGAGACCCAGTCTGTTTGTGAAGAGAGAGAGATAAAGGGACACCTGCACACACATGCGCACACATGCGCACACATGCGCACACATGCGCACACACACACACACACACACACACACACACACACACATAAAAGAGAAACAGTGAAGAAAGGGATGGAAGAAAGAACCTGGTGTCCACCAGAAAAGTAAACTTCCCTCTCTTTCCTCCCTCTTTCCCTCCCAGTTAAAACTTGTCTCCCCAAGTCTCCCCCAGCCTCCCCAAGTCTCCCCCAGTCGTACCCAGTCTCCCCCAGTCTCCCCCAGCTTCCCCAAGTCTCCCCCAGTCTTCCCCAGTCTCCCCAAGTCTCCCCAATTCTTCCCCTGTCTTCCCAAGTCTCCCCCAGTCTCCCCCAGCCTCCCCCAGTCTCCCCCAGCCTCCCCCAGTCTCCCCCAGTCTTCCCCAGTCTCCCCTAGCCTCCCCCAGTCACCAGGGGGCTTTTGATGGGCCTGGACCAGGGCAGGAACACCGGTGGCTCCAGGCAAGGGGAAAGACTATCGTCTTTATGGGGGGGCTTGAGTACCTCCTGTATGGGCCAAGCCGTCCAACGGAGGCTGGTTCCATGGTCCTGCACCTGGGAGCTAAATGGCCCTTCTGTATCAAACCCATTTCCTGGTTCAACGAGAACGAGAGGAAGATGCCTTGGCCAAGTGATCCTGGGTCAAGCCAGCCGTTCAGGATGAAGAATAAGTCACCCAGAGATGACTGTAAAAAAAAAATGGAGGGGGGAAGGGGGTTTGTCAGGGGTGAATTCTAACGAGGGGGTCATGGGTATGTTCCGCTTCCTTTGAAGCAAGTCAGCACACTCAAACACTGCTTTGAGAGACACAGATACCAAATTGACAGAAAGTAGACAGACTGACAAAAATACTTTTAAAAAAGCGCTACCATTTTCTTTCTTTTTTACATTTACATACTGCAAACCAGACAAAATGAATCCCATTTGGGTATTAACTAATAAGGTATGCATGGGTATCATTGTACAGCCGCCCTGTAGATTGGGGCGGCAGGGTAGCCCAGTGGTTAGAGCGTTGTTCTAGTAACCGTAAAGGTTGCAAGTTCCAATCCCTGAGCTGACAAGGTAAAAGTAATCTGTCGTTCTGCCCTGTTCCCCTGAACAAGGCAGTTAACCCACTGTTCCCCTGAACAAGGCAGTTAACCCACTGTTCCTAGACCAGTTAACCCACTGTTCCTAGGCCAGTTAACCCACTGTTCCTAGACCAGTTAACCCACTGTTCCTAGACCAGTTAACCCACTGTTCCTAGACCAGTTAACCCACTGTTCCTAGACCAGTTAACCCACTGTTCCTAGACCAGTTAACCCACTGTTCCTAGGCTGTCATTGAAAATAAGAATTTGTTCTTAATTAAATAAAGGGAAAATTGAACAACAAACTTCAACATGATGTTGAGTGCTCCTTTCTCTCCCACTCAACAGGATTAGCTACGATCATCTCAGATACTCTTGGAGTCACTGTGGATTGGTATCGTTAGAGTAATATGGGCCTCACCTTGTCATAAATACCAAATATCAACCTCATATCTGCAGACAACAGAGATTGTGGAGTGTGTTGTCAGATGGCAACACCCACCCGTAGCACGCGCTCCAGCAGGTGTATCTCACCTGATCATCCCTAAAGCCAACACCTCATTTGGCCGCCTTTCCTTCCAGTTCTCTGCTGCCTGCGACTGGAACGAATTGCAAAAATCACTGAAGTTGGAGACTTTTATCTTCCTCACCAACTTTAAACATCTGCTATCTGAGCGATTGAGGAAGTCGACTAAACCATTCCAACGTTTATGCAAATACCTCCCCCCTAACAAGCAAAAGTTTGAAATATGTTCTGCCAACTGGTGGCTTTGAGTCACGGAGTAATAAGCTTTTAGCTGTTTCTCTGCTAGAGAAGTATGTCCAAAAAAAACTGCTAATTAACTCAGAAGTAAGTATGATTATAGGATCGAAAACCTGAGCTGTAAACCCTGGTCATGTGAGGTCAAAACCAAAAAAAAAAGAAATATTTTCATATTTATCAACAGATCCTGCTCAGTACATCATGTCTCACATACAGTGCCTTGCGAAAGTATTCGGCCCCATTGAACTTTGCGACCTTTTGCCACATTTCAGGCTTCAAACATAAAGATATAAACCTAACCCTAACCCTAACCCTAACCCTAACCCTAACCCTAACCCTAACCCTAACCCTAACCCTAACCCTAACCCTAACCCTAACCCTAACCCTAACCCCTGGTCATGTGAGGTCAAAACCAAAAAAAAAAGAAATATTTTCATATTTATCAACAGATCCTGCTCAGTACATCATGTCTCACATACAGTATGATTGGCGGGCATAACATTGAAGACACTGGACCTTGAGCAAACACCTTGAGGCAATACGCCCTACAGCCCTACAGCCCTACACTAAACAAAAACCCCTAAAGGCCTGAACTGCATTCTGACTGTTTAAAATGTGCATGGGAAATCTAATGAGAAAATAACAGATGCCAATGACTTTACTTTTTGCATGTCTCCCTGAAGGCAAACAGGTGCAGAGACAACAATTACAAGTCTAACAAGCCCGTCTTTTCAGAGGGTTGAAACGAGTCAAAGTGGAGGGAACTCTGATGCTTGTCTCTCTGATTCCTGGTCCAGGGGCCCCAGCCAACGATATGAGAAGATTACAAGCTGGTAATAAGGTGGAACCAATCGGCTGAAGGCCTGTCATTGTCTTTCCCAGCATGCTTTGAGGAAGATCGCCTGGGATAGTAAGCATTTGATCCATATCGGAGGGTGGTAGAGGCAGGAGGGCGAGAGGGTCTTTTGTGAAAGAAATCTCAAAATGCACTCAATAGGTGCATACGCTCAGTTGGTCACGGCTGTTTAAAGATGGGGGACATTTGCCACACTCGTATTTTCTGTTACAAACTGCTCTCTGGCATGTCTCTCATTTGTCTTGGCAGTGTGACGGACCACTGACTCAACCACTAACGTTAAAATACTGCAGATGACAGAGAACGAAAAAATGTGGACTTTTTTGGCAAAAGAGCTTCGAACAAATCCTTAAGAATGGAAATGCTGTAAAAATGTACAACCAGAGGTTATTTTTTCAGACCTTACAAAGTCCTTTTGACAGACAGAAAACGTGTAGAGGGATTTTTAAAACTTCACATTTCATCTTGTATTGTGAGAAAATCAGCCTAACGCAGACCATGTTATTTATTTATAACCCCGGACTGGTTTATCGTTGCAGCAGGTGTTTTATTCTGAAATGGCATGTGTGGGGTGAGAGACGAATGTCTCACAGTGAGTGAAAGTCTGCCTGTGGGGGAGGGGTTCTCCTATCAAGTCCCTCAAAGCGTCCCCCCTTTCTCAAGAGGTGACAGTGAATGATTTACTGATACTAAAACATCTTCCCAAAAAAACCTTATCCAACGCCAAAAAAAAAAGAAAACTTCTCACAACACAGCACAGACCGAGGCCAGCAATAAGACCTCTTACAGACCAATAGAAAAAGGCTGTGGATTTAATTGTCCTTTTTAACTCACATTGACAATCCCAAGGCCAGGGGTGTCTTTTTAGAGTTTTCCTCTTTCTACGTGGAGGGTGATGACGGGGTACGCAGGACTTCTAAGGGATATATATGGATGACAAACACACACCCCTAAAATGGAAGGAATGGAGTCAGGTCTGAACGGAGTCAGTTCTGAACGGAGTCAGTTCTGAACGGAGTCAGTTCTGAACGGAGTCAGGTCTGAACGGAGTCAGGTCTGACCGGAGTCAAGTCTGAACGGCGTCAGGTCTGACCGGAGTCAGTTCTGAACGGAGTCAGGTCTGAACGGAGTCAGGTCTGAACGGAGTCAGGTCTGACTGAGTCAAGCTCTGATCGTAAGCAGAAGAGAAAGAAAGAGTGGTTGTCCTAGATAGAAATCGGAAACGCACCAACGCCCACTGCCAAAGTGATGGGAGTGTTCGGGCAATTATAGTATTCAGTTGAGCTGGGAATTTAACTGTGTCCCTTGATTTATAGATATGTGTAATATGGTCTATATTTCTAGGGGAGTAGTGATGGGGGTTGAATGGAGGTAAAGGTTTAGGGTGGTCTACTTGTTAACAAGTCCTCACTATTCACCCTAGACATGTCTAAAGACTTGATTTTCTGGAACTTGTTTGCGACGTCTCCAATAAGTGAAGATAAATGGCAAAACAATGGCGAGAGGAGCGGCTCCAACATCATCAACCTCTCATCCATCTTCTCTGAGCCTCTCCTCTGTCCTGACAGACACTCCTCTGCCTGTCACTCCTCTATGCTGACAGACACTCCTCTGTCCTGACAGACGCTCCTCTATCCTGACAGACACTTCTCTGTTTGCCTGTCACTCCTCTATCCTGACAGACACTTCTCTGTCCTGACAGACACTCCTCTATCCTGACAGACACTCCTCTATCCTGACAGACACTCCTCTATCCTGACAGACACTCCTCTGTCTGCCTGTCACTCCTCTGTCTGCCTGTCACTCCTCTATTCTGACAGACACTCCTCTGTCCTGACAGACACTCCTCTATCCTGACAGACACTCCTCTGTCTGCCTGTCACTCCTCTATCCTGACAGACACTCCTCTATCCTGACAGACACTTCTCTGTCTGCCTGTCACTCCTCTATCCTGACAGACACTTCTCTGTCCTGACAGACACTCCTCTATCCTGACAGACACTCCTCTATCCTGACAGACACTCCTCTGTCTGCCTGTCACTCCTCTGTCTGCCTGTCACTCCTCTATTCTGACAGACACTCCTCTGTCCGGACAGACACTCCTCTATCCTGACAGACACTTCTCTGTCTGCCTGTCACTCCTCTATCCTGACAGACACTCCTCTATCCTGACAGACACTCCTCTATCCTGACAGACACTCCTCTGTCTGCCTGTCACTCCTCTGTCTGCCTGTCACTCCTCTATTCTGACAGACACTCCTCTGTCCTGACAGACACTCCTCTATCCTGACAGACACTCCTCTGTCTGCCTGTCACTCCTCTGTCTGCCTGTCACTCCTCTATCCTGACAGACACTCCTCTATCCTGACAGACACTCCTCTGTCTGCCTGTCACTCCTCTATCCTGACACACTCCTCTGTCTGCCTGTCACTACTCTATCCTGACAGACAATCCTCTGTCTGCCTGTCACTCCTCCGTCTGCCTGTCACTCCTCTGTCTGCCTGTCACTTCTCTGTCTGCCTGTCACTCCTCTATCCTGACAGACACTCCTCTGTCCTGACAGACACTCCTCTATCCTGACAGACAATCCTCTGTCTGCCTGTCACTCCTCCGTCTGCCTGTCACTCCTCTGTCTGCCTGTCACTTCTCTGTCTGCCTGTCACTCCTCTATCCTGACAGACACTCCTCTGTCTGCCTGTCACTCCTCTGTCTGCCTGTCACTCCACCGTCTGCCTGTCACTCCACCGTCTGCCTGTCACTCCTCTGTCTGCCTGTCACTCCTCCGTCTGCCTGTCACTCCTCTGTCTGCCTGTCACTTCTCTGTCTGCCTGTCACTCCTCTGCCTGCCTGTCACCTCGTGTGTGTATTTATAGGCATGTATTTGCCTCTCAATGTGTATTTAAATGCAGCTACAGATTGAAGAAATTGGGGGCCTGCTACGCTATTCAATAGAGATGTCAAAATTCAGCCAAAAGTACTGTAATCCTCTCAAAGAATCGGAGGCCTTCTTTTAGTTACCCAGGACTACTCCCCAGGACTACTCCCCAGGACTACTCCCCAGGACTACTCCCCAGTCTACCAGGACTACTCCCCAGGACTACTCCCCAGGACTACTCCTCAGGACTACTCCCCAGGACTACTCCCCAGTCTACCAGGACTACTCCCCAGGACTACTCCCTAGGACTACTCCCAGGACTAGTACCAGGACTACTCCCCAGGACTACTCCCCAGTCTACCAGGACTACTCCACCGTCTACCAGGACTACCCCCCAGGACTACTCCCCAGTCTACCAGGGCTACTCCCAGGACCACTCCCCAGGACTACTCCCCAGTCTACCAGGACTACTCCACCGTCTACCAGGACTACTCCCCAGGACTACTCCACCGTCTACCAGGACTACTCCCCAGGACTACTCCCCAGTCTACCAGGACTACTCCCAGGACTACTCCCCAGGACTACTCCCCAGTCTACCAGGACTACTCCACCGTCTACCAGGACTACTCCCCAGGACTACTCCCCAGTCTACCAGGGCTACTCCCAGGGCTACTCCCCAGGGCTACTCCCCAGTTTACCAGGACTGCTCACCAGTCTACCCAGCCTAGCCCAGCTCAACCCAGCCCAGCCCAGCTCTACCCAGCCCAGCCCAGCTCTACCAAAACCAAGCTCTACCCAGCCCAGCCCAACTCCGCTCGTTGACCTCCCACTGCGCTCTCCCCTTCACCCAGCTCTACCCAGGCCAGCCCAGCTCTACCAAACCCAGCTCACCCAGCCCAGCCCAGCTCTACCCAGCCCAGCCCAGCTCTACCCAGCCCAGCCCAACTCCGCTCGTTGACCTCCCACTGCGCTCTCCCCTTCACCCAGCTCTACCCAGCCCAGCCCAACTCCGCTCGTTGACCTCCCACTGCGCTCTCCCCTTCACCCAGCTCTACCCAGCCCAGCTCAACTCCGCTCGTTGACCTCCCACTGCGCTCTCCCCTTCACCCAGCTCTACCCAGCCCAGCCCAACTCCGCTCGTTGACCTCCCACTGCGCTCTCCCCTTCACCCAGCTCTACCCAGCCCAGCCCAACTCTGCTCGTTGACCTCCCACTGCGCTCTCCCCTTCACCCAGCTCTACCCAGCCCAGCCCAGCCCAACTCGTTGACCTCCCTATGCGCTCTCCCCTTCACCCAGCTCTACCCAGCCCAGCCCAACTCTGCTCGTTGACCTCCCACTGCGCTCTCCCCTTCACCCAGCTCTACCCAGCCCAGCCCAGCCCAACTCTTTGACCTCCCTATGCGCTCTCCCCTTCACCCAGCTCTACCCAGCCCAACCCCGCTCGTTGACCTCCCACTGCGCTCTCCCCTTCACCCAGCTCTACCCAGCCCAGCCCAGCCCAACTCGTTGACCTCCCTATGCGCTCTCCCCTTCACCCAGCTCTACCCAGCCCAGCCCAACTCCACTCATTGACCTCCCACTGTGCTCTCCCCTTCACCCAGCGGCCCTTTCCAGGGATAATCCCTACTAAGACCTGGGAGTGGAGGCTGAGGATGTAAGAGCCCCTTTCTTTTATTTCTTCTCTCCTCTCAACCTGCAGCGGATTTCTCATAGATGCTGTCCCCAACCCTCCCAACCAGCCCCCACTGGGAGCATTTCAGCCATCCAATCCTGGAAGGGTTATCAATCAATCACATTTATTTTATAAAAGCCCTTTTTTTTTCGTCAGCATTTGTCACAAAGTGCTTATACAGATACCCAGTCTAAAACTCCAAAGAGCAAGCAATGCAGAAGCACAGTGGCCAGGAAAAACTCCCTAGAAAGGCAACTTCATATCATCTGTTATTTAAAGACAAGTTAGCCAAAACTGTTGTGTTGACAGCCGTACAAACCTGACTGCAAAAAGAAAAACGATTATTAACCCGTGGTAAGATATTTTCTAGTCAGTGAACATTAACTCTAATAAGTGATCCTAGCCATATGGAGTGACTGATAATTTGATCATAGCCATATGGAGTGACTGTTAATTTGATCCTAGCCATATGGAGTGACTGCTAATTTGATCCTAGCCATATGGAGTGACTGCTAATTTGATCCTAGCCTCATGGAGTGACTGCTAATTTGATCATAGCCATAAGGAGTGACTGCTAATTTAATCATAGCCATATAGAGTGACTGCTAATTTGATCATAGCCATATGGAGTGACTGTTAATTTGATCCTAGCCATATGGAGTGACTGATAATTCAATCAAAGCCATATGGAGTGACTGCTAATTTGATCCTAGACATATGGAGTGACTGCTAATTTGATCCTAGCCATATAGAGTGACTGCTAATTTGAGCCTAGCCACATGGAGTGACTGCTAATTTGATCATAGCCAGATGGAGTGACTGCTAATTTAATCATAGCCATATAGAGTGACTGCTAATTTGATCATAGCCATATGGAGTGACTGTTAATTTGATCCTAGCCATATGGAGTGACTGATAATTAAATCAAAGCCATATGGAGTGACTGCTAATTTGATCATAGCCATATGGAATGACTGTTAATTTCATCGTAGACATATGGAGTGACTGATAATTCAATCAAAGCCATATGGAGTGACTGCTAATTTGATCATAGCCATATGGAGTGACTGCTAATTTGATCATAGCAATATGGAGTGACTGCTAATTTGATCATAGCCATATGGAATGACTGTTAATTTGATCCTAGCCTCATGGAGTGACTGCTAATTTAATCATAGCCATATAGAGTGACTGCTAATTTGATCATAGCCATATGGAGTGACTGTTAATTTGATCCTAGCCATATGGAGTGACTGCTAATTTGATCCTAGCCATATAGAGTGACTGCTAATTTGATCCTAGCCACATGGAGTGACTGCTAATTTGATCATAGCCAGATGGAGTGACTGCTAATTTAATCATAGCCATATAGAGTGACTGCTAATTTGATCATAGCCATATGGAGTGACTGTTAATTTGATCCTAGCCATATGGAGTGACTGATAATTCAATCAAAGCCATATGGAGTGACTGCTAATTTGATCATAGCCATATGGAATGACTGTTAATTTCATCATAGCCATATGGAGTGACTGCTAATTTGATCATAGCCATATGGAGTGACTGCTAATTTGATCATAGCCATATGGAATGACTGTTAATTTGATCCTAGCCTCATGGAGTGACTGCTAATTTAATCATAGCCATATAGAGTGACTGCTAATTTGATCATAGCCATATGGAGTGACTGTTAATTTGATCCTAGCCATATGGAGTGACTGATAATTCAATCAAAGCCATATGGAGTGACTGCTAATTTGATCCTAGACATATGGAGTGACTGCTAATTTGATCCTAGCCATATAGAGTGACTGCTAATTTGATCCTAGCCACATGGAGTGACTGCTAATTTGATCATAGCCAGATGGAGTGACTGCTAATTTAATCATAGCCATATAGAGTGACTGCTAATTTGATCATAGCCATATGGAGTGACTGTTAATTTGATCCTAGCCATATGGAGTGACTGATAATTCAATCAAAGCCATATGGAGTGACTGATAATTTGATCATAGCCATATGGAGTGACTGCTAATTTGATCATAGCAATATGGAGTGACTGCTAATTTGATCATAGCCATATGGAATGACTGTTAATTTGATCCTAGCCATATGGAGTGACTGATAATTTGATTTAACAAGCAGTTTAGAGATGGCACATATGTTGGATCACAGGGCAACTGCATTTCATCCAGAGTCGATCAACAAGATAGGTGCGAAGGAAAATGGCCCCATAGCAGCCTCCACAAACAATATTAAATGGCCCCATAGCAGCCTCCACTAACAATATTAAATGGGCCCATATCAGCCTCCATGAACAATATGAAATGGCCCCATATCAGCCTCCACGAACAATATTAAATGGGCCCATAGCAGCCTCCACAAACAATATTAAATGGGCCCATAGCAGCCTCCACGAACAATATTAAATGGGCCCATATCAGCCTCCACGAACAATATAAAATGGGCCCATAGCAGCCTCCACGAACAATATAAAATGGCCCCATAGCAGCCTCCACAAACAATATAAAATGGCCCCATAGCAGCCTACACAAACAATTTAAAATGGCCCCATAGCAGCCTCCACGAACAATATAAAATGGCCCCATAGCAGCCTCAACGAACAATATAAAATGGCCCCATAGCAGCCTCCACGAACAATATAAAATGGCCCCATAGCAGCCTCCACGAACAATATAAAATGGCCCCATAGCAGCCTCCACGAACAATATAAAATGGCCCCATGGCAGCCTCCACGAACAATATAAAATGGCCCCATAGCAGCCTCCACGAACAATTTAAAATTGAAATGCTGTATAATGAAGTGTCATTTCATAACCAATCTTCCTCTGGTGGACATTTGGCTCTCCACTGTCGTATTGTCCCGTGGCCCTTTTGTCCAAATCTCCCAGCTGCCAGAGAACGTTGACACCTCAGAATTGGCAACGCCAGCGAGAGGTGACATACGTGCATATGACATAGTCACCCAACCATATGGGACATCATCCCACATGGTATCTGATAGCTACTGCATGTCCCCGGCCACATTCACACACACACACACACACACACACACACACACACACACACACACACACACACACACACACACACACACACGCACGCACACACACACACACACACACACTCACACACACACACACACACACACACACACACACACACACACACACACACACACACACACACACACACACACACACACACACACACACACACACACACACACACACAGGGGCAGAGACCACAGCCCAAATCACAGAGGTGTTTAAGGAGTCTACAGTCCAGCCCAGTCCACAGTGTATGTTCCCTCCCTGGTCCCCCTGCCTGTCACCATGGACACCCGTCCCCGTCCCCATCCCTGTCCACCTGCCTGTCACCATGGACACCCCAACACCCCACAGTCCACCACCATGGACACCCCAACACCCCCTGTCCCCCTGCCTGTCACCATGGACACCCCAACACCCCCTGTCCCCCTGCCTGTCACCATGGACACCCCAACACCCCATGTCCCCCTGCCTGTCACCATGGACACCCCAACACCCCCTGTCCCCCTGCCTGTCACCATGGACACCCCAACACCCCCTGTCCCCCTGCCTGTCACCATGGACACACCCAACAGCCCCTGTCCCCCTGCCTGTCACCATGGACACAACCAACAGCCCCTGTCCCCCTGCCTGTCACAATGGACACACCCAACAGCCCCTGTCCCCTTGCCTGTCACCATGAACACCCCAACACCCCCTGTCGCCCTGCCTGTCACCATGGACACCCCAACACCCCCTGTCCCCCTGCCTGTCACCATGGACACACCCAACAGCCCCTGTCCCCCTGTCCGCCACCATTGACACCCCAAACCCCTTTGGCCCCAGTGAGCCCCTCTGAGAGGTCTGTGTCCCATGTGCAGTTTGGCCAGTTTGGCCAATTCATTTTGGCTCTGTGTCTCCCTCCCAGGAGTCACTTTGATGTTAAATCCCATCCTGGCTGTGTCGTCATTCGTTAAGCCAGCACCGCACCACTCTGTTCTGCTCAGCCAGTCATGAATATCCAAAGGTCCCCTTACTTGACAGGATTATCCTCCTTTTCAAAGACATGGGGACAATTGTTCAGCCACGAGAAAACACTCAAAGGAGAACCTCCGCACTCTTTCTGCTCCCTCTCTCTCTGCCCTGGTCTTTGTCCCTCGGTTCCTATTAGTAAACACATTGATCCAAACTATCTGTGAGTTCATCTGCTTCTGTTCATAGACTTCTGGGTACACATACACTTTCACCTCTCACACACACACAGACACACACACACAGACACACACACACACACAGACACACACACACACACACACACACACACACACACACACACACACACACACACACACACACACACACACACACACATACACTTTCACCTCACACACACACACTCACACACACACACACACACACACATACACTTTCACCTCACACACACACAAACACACACACACATACACTTTCACCTCACACAAACACACACACACACTTTCACATCACACACACACACTTCTTATGCAGAGTCATTCATTCTGTTTTTCATTGAAAATGTTGTTTATTTGACACTATAAAAACAGATGAACTCTGGGAGGTTTGGGTCCATCAATTTTTTCTCCTTCACAAGTTCTGTGGCACATGACACGTTCCAAATGAGGCTACGGAATCCTTAACTGAACCGGTATTCTCCCTCTGGACTGGTATTCTCACTCTAGACCGGTATTCTCACTCTAGACCGGTATTCTCACTCTAGACCGGTATTCTCCAACTGGACCGGTATTCTCCCTCTGGACCGGTATTCTCCCTCTAGACCGGTATTCTCCCTCTGGACTGGTATTCTCCCTCTGGACTGGTATTCTCACTCTAGACCGGTATTCTCACTCTAGACCGGTATTCTCACTCTAGACCGGTATTCTCCAACTGGACCGGTATTCTCCCTCTGGACTGGTATTCTCCCTCTGGACCAGTATTCTCCCTCTGGACTGGTATTCTCCCTCTGGACCGGTATTCTCCCTCTGGACCGGTATTC
>NC_143043.1:50104946-50217446 GCF_057628025.1 Oncorhynchus mykiss | reverse complement strand
AAACGTCCAGCACGGTGTTGGGCTGTAAGCACAACCCCAACCTGTGGACGTCAGGCCCTCATACCACCCCCATGGAGTCTGTTTCTGACCGTTTGAGCAGACACATGCACATTTGTGGCCTGCTGGAGGTCATTTTGCAGGGCTCTGGCAGTGCTCCTCCTTGCACAAAGGTGGAGGTAGCGGACCTGCTGCTGGGTTGTTGCCCTCCTACAGCCTCCTCCACGTCTTCTGATGTACTGGCCTGTCTCCTGGTAGCGCCTCCATGCTCTGGACACTATGCTGACAGACACAGCAAACCTTCTTGCCACAGCTCGCATTGATGTCCCATCCTGGATAAGCTGCACTACCTGAGCCACTTGTGTGGGTTGTAGACTCCGTCTCATGATACCACTAGAGTGAAAGCACCGCCAGCATTCAAAAGTGACCAAAACATCAGCCAGGAAGCATAGGAACTGAGAAGTGGTCTGTGGTCCCCACCTGCAGAACCACTCCTTTATTGGGGGTGTCTTGCTAATTGCCTATAATTTCCACCTGTTGTCTATTCCATTTGCACAACAGCATGTGAAATTTATTGTCAGTGTTGCTTCCTAAGTGGACAGTTTGATTTCACAGAAGTGTGATTGACTTGGAGTTGCATTGTGTTGTGTTGTTTAAGTGCTCCATTTATTTTTTGGAGCAGTGTATATCAACGAGTTAGTTTCTAGTGAGCTCTTCTTCTGTGGACTTCATATGGCAGTCAGCAACCAACTTGAAGGTGCATTACCACCACCAACTGGACTGGAGTTTGGACCTCCGATCATCTTTCAAATCACCCAAGTGGGTGTACGCTCCTAAAACCAGAGGAGATGGGAGAGGCGGGACTTGCAGCACATTGAAAGACAGAACCAAGTTATTTTTTTAGCATCTGGCTACACAGACGCATGCAAGAAGTTTGGATGAAATGATTGAACACGCATAAGTACATTCATTTTTGCGCCGCTCACACACGTAATGTGGGTGGTCCGGTCAACATGTAACGAATGAAAATTAAAAATCAATACACACCTGAAATATTGTATTATTTCATAGTAATTTCCTATTGATGTCTACCCAATGTGGACCTGACAGGAATATTTTCAATGTTTTGGCAATTGAAAGTTGGCTTTGCAATTTCCATTATTGTGATGTTATTATCTCTTAATGCATTTAAAATGTCCAAAGTTATAGTTGCGCTAAAATAAACTCGCCCTTTCAAATGGAGAATCATCTTTACAAAACTGGTTGAACTGTTATTTAACCATGTTGCCACCTGCAACGTATCATTAATATTTAGATTCTGAACAATTCAGTGTAGGACATTTTTACTTTCAATTGAATTTTTTTTATTTTTTTTAAATGGCCATGTGCAGTTACAAAGTACCACCAACAAGCTCTCCATCTCAAATGATTTTAGAATCAATAGTGTGTCGTGCCAGTATATCTCTGCAGTAGTTAGTAGCAGTCGCTAGCGACACCAGTACAGTATGTAGCTGAAATAAAATCACTAGAAGGAAGGCAGGTGTTAAGTTGTGGTCACCTTGGGGTTCATAATTCCTCATGAAACTTCGCTGACAATCTCCACATAAGATAACTTGTTAGCTAGGAGTGAGAGTCGAATGACTGAACGTACCGGCATTTTGGGTGTAGGCAACGTAAAACTAAGCTTGGGTAGTATAGCCATCAAACGACGGGCAAATTAGGCTGTATTTGAATGATAACCAATAACTTGGCTAGCTAGCTCGCCGTGGCCAAGGTTGGCTAGCTAGCTCGCCGTGGCCAAGGTTGGCTAGCTAGCTCGCCGTGGCCACGGTTGGCTAGCTAGCTCGCCGTGGCCAAGGTTGGCTAGCTAGCTCGCCGTGGCCAAGGTTGGCTAGCTAGCTCGCCGTGGCCAAGGTTGGCTAGCTAGCTCGCCGTGGCCAAGGTTGGCTAGCTAGCTCGCCGTGGCCAAGGTTGGCTAGCTAGCTCGCCGTGGCCAAGGTTGGCTAGCTAGCTCGCCGTGGCCAAGGTTGGCTAGCTAGCTCGCCGTGGCCAAGGTTGGCTAGCTAGCTCGCCGTGGCCAAGGTTGGCTAGCTAGCTCGCCGTGGCCAAGGTTGGCTAGCTAGCTCGCCGTGGCCAAGGTTGGCTAGCTAGCTCGCCGTGGCCAAGGTTGGCTAGCTAGCTCGCCGTGGCCAAGGTTGGCTAGCTAGCTCGCCGTGGCCAAGGTTGGCTAGCTAGCTCGCCGTGGCCAAGGTTGGCTAGCTAGCTCGCCGTGGCCAAGGTTGGCTAGCTAGCTCGCCGTGGCCAAGGTTAGCCAGCTCGCCGTGGCCAAGGTTAGCCAGCTCGCCGTGGTCAAGGTTAGCCAGCTCGCCGTGGCCAAGGTTAGCCAGCTCGCCGTGGCCAAGGTTAGCCAGCTCGCCGTGGCCAAGGTTAGCTAGCTCGCCGTGGCCAAGGTTAGCTAGCTCGCCGTGGCCAAGGTTAGCTAGCTCGCCGTGGCCAAGGTTAGCTAGCTCGCCGTGGCCAAGGTTAGCTAGCTCGCCGTGGCCAAGGTTAGCTAGCTCGCCGTGGCCAAGGTTAGCTAGCTCGCCGTGGCCAAGGTTAGCTAACGCGTTAAAAGGCAAGACCATAGTAATCACGACGTTACAAAACGGCTGATTTAAGCAGTCTAGCTAACGTTAGCTATTAACTCAAATCACTACAACTGTCTCCTGGTGTGCCATTTCTTCAGTCATGTCTTTTCAGTTATCGGTTTGAGTTGAGATGTTTAGCGGGCTCGTAAAGTTACCACGTTTCAACAGCGGATACAGAATCGGGCAAAGGTTCCTTTAGATAAAAAAACATTAAAAAAATTAAAAAAAATAAAAACGAACGCAATGTTCACAATTCAAGAAACTAACTACTAAAACGTATTTTATCAACGTTACCTGTTCAAATAAACTATATTCTTTACAGTTGTTCCAACTTCAGAGCTTTTTTTGTGTGCTTCAGTTCCAATCCGATCCGCTTTCCCCCTTGCCGGTAGCCGACTCACTGGATCTAATAGTATTGCGACCAAGTTCCTTTTTCTTCCCTCCAGAATATTTTTTTTATGTCATCCAGACTGGCCAGTCACATGCTCTATCATCACTCTGACGAACACAGCTGTTTTGCATTCAAGCCCTAGATGGAGTTGAGAACAAACACGAATGGTAATAGCATACACAACATTTCAGTGAAAATGCCGTTGTTGTTGTTTGTATTCACACTAACACCACAACAAATATGTCTGTATTCCTCTTGGACTACATTTTTTTTTAACCAATAATCATCATTGGAAAGATCAGACAACATGTTTAAGATTGTTGTGGGGAATTTCACTGTCTTTTATTGTGAAGAGGGTTTGTTGCATTCCTATAACCATACATCGACCTAATACCAGGTAGTTCTTTTGAGAAGAAGATATAGCTAGCTACACATAGCTAACCAAAGTACATACTATACCAGAGAAAAATATGGCGAAGTGGATTCTGAATCTAATGGCAGTATTATCAAGGATAATTGAAGTATTGTCCAAAAGAATGGTAAACGGACCAAAGTAGTGTACATTGATGAGAATGTCACTTTGTATATTGTTGGAGTACAGTTTATTAACGAGAAGTAGCTGATCGAATTACCAATCTTGAGGAATCCATTTGAGATATCCAAACTGGTGGAGAGAGTTCTGGGTAGAGTGAAGGCTGTGAGGATCACGAGAGGCGGGGAAATGGAGCACCCCACTATCCACCTCGATGGTACAACAGTGGAGAAGATGGAATGTTTTAAGTTCGTCGGTGTCATATCACCTACAAAACTGAAATGGTCCATGCACACAGACAGTGTGGTGAAGAAGGTGCAACAGCGCCTCTTCAACCTCAGGAGGCTGAAAAAATGTGGCTTGTCACTGAAAACCCTCACTAACTTTTACAGGTGCACAATTGAGAGCATCCTGTAATACCTTGACTACACCGCTTGCGTCGCGTGCATCGCAAAATACATTTAGAAATCCATGTTATTCAATTATTGCACCCACACTGCTTGCGCGCGCCAAAGAGCGTCTGAGTTGCCAATGGCTAAAATAGAACTCCTTTCTATTTCTGACGCAGATCGGCTGCAAGTCCTGCCTCTCCCATCTCCTCATTGGTTTATAGAAGCAGGTACCCACTGTGCCATCTCCTCATTAGTTATAACCACGTGGGTGATTGAAAGACAAACTGTTTTGCCGGTTGTCGTGGTAATACTATGAAAGTGTAGACGCCAATCACCATATAAGTTCAAACGCCTGGAAGGAGGAGAGATGACTAGAAATTATTCGGTTGACCGTTTTATGTGTGGAGTAGAGGACCTTGTGCATTTCAGGTAAAATAACAACTCAATGTTTATATCCCAGGACAAATTAGCTAGCAACTGCAAGCTAACTAGCTAAATTGCCATACATGTTCAATGCTTTTTGACCTGTCCCCAAATTAATGTCATTGGTTCAGAGTTTGTATTGATATTTTAAACTGTGTGTCGTGATCGCGTTTGGTGAAGGGGGACGAAATAAATTTATGCACGATAGCGCACGCGCGCAGCCGGTTTGAGTGCACTGCCCACAATTGCAGAGCTCTCCAGAGGGTTTTGCTGTCTGCACAACGCATCACCGGGGGCAAACTACATGCCCTCCAGGACACATAAAACACCCAATGTCACAGGAAGACATAAAAGATCATCAAGGACAATAACCACCCGAACCACTGCCTGTTCACCCTGCTTCTATCGAGAAGGCGAGGTCAGTACAGGTGCATCAAAGCTGGGACAGAGAGATAGAAGCTGTTTTTCAATCTCAAGTCCATCAGATTGTTAAACACCCACCACTAGCACAGAGAAGTGACTGCCTACCTACAGACAACATATAATGTGATCTTTTCCACTACTTGGACATCTCGGGCTTCTCCCTTCCGCAAACACTTGAAACATGACCAAAAGCTTTACAATGATCACACTGCATTGGTCTTGGGATACATGCTCTGACTCTGACTAAAGAACAGATAGACTCTTCAATTTTTCTTCTTTAACCACGCGATTCATCTGACATGCATCAATCACTCCAGGAATATTTTTTAATCTCTTCAACATCCACTTCCCACAAGACGCCAGATATAAGCCTCTTGAAGGGTGCCATGTTCCTAAGAGACACACACGACACTTCAAACTTATAAAATCGTGTGAGACACAACACACGTTTCTTCTGATCCGTAGAAGTAGAAAAAAATCCAAATCAAATCAAATGTTATTGGTCACATACACATGGTTAGCAGATGTTATTGCGAGTGTAGTGAAATGCTTATGCTTCTAGATCTGACAGTGCAGCAGTATCTAACAGGTAATATTTAACAATTCCACAACAAAATCTTATATCTAACAAATTCCACAACAAAACCTAATACACACAATATAGTAAAGGACTGGGATGAGAATATATAAGTATAAAATATATGGATAAGCAGTGACAGAACGGCTAAGATGCAATAGATAGTAAAGAATAGATAGTGAAGTATACAGTATATACATATGAGATGAGTAATGTGAGATATGTAAACCTTCTTATTGTGTCATTATTAAAGTAACTAGTGTTCCATTTATTAAAGTGGCCAATGATATCAAGTATAAAAGTGATGAAAATAATGACATGTGCAATTGCGGTGGGAACCATGAAGCCACTTCTTTCAAATGCCCCACAAGGGTGAAAGAGAATGAGGTGGCCAAAGTCAGGGTTGTGCAGAGCATTTCATCATATACAGCGGCTGTTAAAAAGGGTTGAGGGTTTGAATGGTGCACCTGAAGAGTCCATGGCGGTGGATAGACCTTCACTGCAGGCTGCAGGGGTTGCCTTTCACCAGCAGAATCCTGACATTTTAAAGGTTAAGAAGGTGGACTTTGTGGGCTTTATCGCTATGGGGATTAATGGCACTGCCAAGGTGGAGAGAAGGTCCAGGAAGATCGAAATCATTGTGGACGCGGCAGAGCGGTTACATGGAATATTGTCACAAGCCGTACCACCCTCTCAGGTTTATTTTTTTTGAGTCAACCACTCACCACATTTTATTCACTGCAGTCCTAGCTAGCTGTAGCTTATGCTTTCAGTACTAGATTAATTATCTGATCCTTTGATTGGGTGGACAGCATGTCAGTGCATGCTGCAAGGGCTCTGATAGACGGGGGGGACGTCCTCCGGAAGTTGTCATAATTACCGTGTATGTTTATGGAAAGGAGTGAGAACCATGAGCCTCCTAGGTTTTGTATTGAAGTCAATGTTGCCAGAGGAGGACGGAAACTAGCTGTACACCGGCAACACCATGGTGCTACCCTACAGAGTGCTGGAGAGGCTAATGTAGACCTTCATTGCGAAATGTGTTTTCAGTTATTTGGTGACGTGATTATATTTAGTATAGTTTTATCTAAAAGGGATAACTTTTTTAAATGTTTTACAATTTTCCTCCTCTGAGGAGCCTCCACTGGTACGCACCCATCCACATCGAAGGGCCTGTAGTGGAGAGTGTCAAAAGTTTCAAGATCCTCGGCGTGCACATCACTGACGACCTGAAACGGTCCCTTCACACAGAGGGTGTGGTGAAAAAGTTTTGGGTTTGCCACAATACCAGTATCGCAATACTCGGAAGTATCGTGGCAAGGAAACAAAATATTTAATATCTTGAGGAACATTAAGCATTATGTTGTCACATTTATTTATTTTAGAAGCTATAACACCCAACATTTTACATAAGTAGGTTTTTATAGGACCATAGTTTAGTCTAATTCGTGTTATATTTTTTTGCCATGGAAAATCTGTTATCGTAGTATTGCAAATATTGGTATCGTGACAACCCTACAAGGCAGGAGGTTGAAGAAATTCAGTTTGGCCCCTAAGACCCTTACAAACTTCTACAGATGCACCATTGAGAGCATCCTGTCGGGCTGTATCACCACCTGGTACAGCAATTGCAACGTCCACAACCGCAATGCTCTTGAGAGGGTGGTGGGGTCTGCCCAACGCCTGCCCTCCCGGACATCTACATTACCCAGTGTCACAGAAAGGCCAAGAAAATCATCAAGAACAGTAGAACAGAGTTGAGTTTGTTTTTTCTCCTGTGTGTGGCCACTGCTCATGCTCTCCAAATATTGGCGCTCTGAGAAGTTTTCTGAGGTGACCAGGACGATGGTGACCAGGACGATGGTGACCAGGACAATGTGCCAGCACAGAGGGATAGGCCAACGAGTGATATATGCTTCAGTAAGGTTGGCTTCTTAGCGTTTATGGCAATGGTTATCAACTGTACCGCAGAAATGTAACGTAAATCACAGAAATAGATGTTGTGGTGTGGCAGCTGCAGAGAAGTATTTGGGCGTATGAGATTTGACTTCAGAAGAGTTATAGGGTGTGTTGTGTGGTGGTGTCCCTTCCTCCCAGGCCATTGGCATGGTGCGGGAGCAGATAGGGTCATATTAATGGATTGGGGTAGTTGGTTTTTAATGACTGTAGGGTTAGTTGGAAGGGTTTTTTAAATGTATTTTAATATTTTACTTTATGGACCACAAAGCATTTCGCTACACCACAAGCATTTCGCAACACCCGCAATAACATCTGCTAAACATGTGTATGTGACCAATAAAATGTTATTTGATTTGAAAGTATAATGCATTCATAGTATAGTCCAGTTGGGGGCTATATTGCAACACATCGGATGCCAACCTCCGTTAAACTCAAAAGAAGAAGAAGGAAGCGCTTGCTTGTAGTCCCAAAGCCCGAACCTCTGGTTCGTTCAGCCACCCCTATGTGAAAAAAAAGTATGTCTAAATAGGCTTTTGGAATGAAGGTTTAGGAGATCTTACGTTTTGTTCTATAAGATAATAGCAGTCAGTTAACATTACCTTTATGAATTATGAAGCCTTTGTGGTTTATGTGCTTTTTTTAATAACATAAATTCTTCAACATTCACAAAATGTGACGTTAGCTGATGAAGATTATCTCATAGAACAGAACGTATAAGATCTCCTGTGTTTATGCAAAAAAAAAAAAAAAAAATGCCATTCATTTTCTCCATAGGCATTGTCCAACGATTTCATAGCGGAGTTAAATGGATTTTTATTTGGATTTCATATGATGGATATACACAAAATAATCCAAATTGGTGAAGTGAAAACAATAACTTTTTTTTTTAAACAGAAAGGTGCATATGAATTCACCCCCTTTGCTTTGAAGCACCTAAATAAGATCTGGTGAAACCAATTACCTTCAGAAGTCACATAATTAGTTAAATAAAGTCAACCTGTGTGTAATCTAAGTGTCACATGATCTGTCACATGACCTCAGTATATATACTGTTCTGAAAGGCCCCAGAGACTGCAACACCACTAAGCAAGGGGCTCCACCAAGTACAGATCAGGGTTGGGTTCTAAAAAAATACCTGAAACTTTGAATATCCCACGGAGAACCATTAAATCCATTATTTAAAAAAATGGAAGGAATATGGCACCACAACAAGAGAAGAACGCCCACCAAAACTCATGGATCAGGCAAGGTGGGCATTAATAAGAGAGGAAACAAAGAGACCAAAGATAACCTTGAAGGAGCTGCAAAGCTCCACAATGGACATTGGAGTATCTGTCCATAGGACCATTTTAAGCCGTACACTCCACAGAGCTGGGCTTTATGGAAGAGTGGCCAGAAAAAAGCTATTGCTTAAAGAAAAAAATTAGCAAACACATTTGGTGTTCGCCAAAAAGCATGTGGGAGACTCCCCAAAAATATGGAAGATGTTACTCTGGTCAGATGAGACTAAAATTGAGCTTTATGGCCATAAAGGAAAATGCTAAGTCTGGCGCAAACCCAACACCTCTCATAACCCCGAGAACACCATCCCACAGTGAAGCATGGTGGCATCAGCATCATGCTGTGGGGGTGTTTTTCATCGGCAAGAACTGGGAAATTGAGAATTGAAGAAATGATGGATGGTGCTAAATACAGGGAAATTCTTGAGCGAAACCTGTTTCAATCTTCCAGAGATTTGAGACTGGGACGGAGGTTCACCTTCCAGCAGGACAATGAGCCTAAGCATACTGCATACTGCTAAAGCAACACTTGGGTGGTTTAAGGGGAAACATTTAAGTGTCTTGGAATGGCCTAGTCAAAGCCCAGACCTCAATCCAATTGAGAATCTATGGTATGACTTAAAGATTGCTGTACACCAGTGGAACCCATCCAACTTGAAGGAGCTGGAGCAGTATTGCCTTGAAAAATGGGTGGTTAGATGTGCCAAGCTAATAGAGACATACCCCAAGAGACTTGCAGCTGTAATTGCTGCAAAAGGTGGCTCTACATAGTATTGACTTTGGGGGGGTAAATAGTTATGCACGCTCAAGTTTTCATTTTTTTTGTCTTATTTCTTGTTAGTTTCACAATAAAAAATACTTTGCATCTTCAAAGTGGTAGGCATGTGGTGTAAAACAAATGATATAACCCCCACCAAAAAATCTATTTTAATTCCAGGTTGTAAGGCAACAAAATAGGAAAAATGCCAAGGGGGGTGAATATTTTCGCAAGCCACTGTACCTTTCTGGGCGATGAGGCAGAAGTCCTCCTGTAGTTTGATGTAGTCACCGCCACACTCCATGTTGTCAGGAATCTGGCGAGAGACAGGGGTCTGGAAGTCCACCTGCTCAGCGCACAGGTTGGGGTTGGAGGAGTGGAGGCGCGTGGGCGACATACTGGCACTCACAGGGAGAGAGGGGACCTGAAAGGAGAGGAAGGGAGGAAGGAGAGGAGGGAGGGAGGAGAGGAGTGTCAGTACCACTTGGAGACTTGGGAATGTAGTAATGTGATCTACAGGTGGATTTCCATAAGACCTTCTGCGGTCTCTTCTGACATAGTCAAGACAGATACTCACTCTGTTTATATCACTATATGAATCACACCAAGTCTGACAAGTCATATGGGACAGCAAAGCACAGATGAAGCTGAAGCTTCATTCCAAGCAATGTTCTTTTTAAGCCGTGGCTATAAATACATCACTTCATTTTGCTTAAAAAAAACAAACAAGGAAAAAATTATTTCCCTTGTTTCTCCTGGACTGATAACTCACTCATTCATTAACAACACTATGTATGTGTACCAGAGGGCCGCTAGTGAGAAAACAGTTGGTTCTGGGCTACCTGGTGAGGAAAACGGTTGTTTCTGGGCTTCCTGGTGACGAAACGGTTGGTTTTGGGCTTCCTGGTGAGAAACTAGTTGGTTCTGGGCTACGTAATCTACCAGAACACACACAGTGATAAAAACGAAGTATCATGAAGGAAAAGGCTTTTAAACTGTTGCCATAGGTAATTGGGAGAGTTTTAAAAAATAGTGTAATATGAATCCAAAGCATGATTAGCCTTCTCCTGAAGCTTTACAGAGTGTTAAAAGTAAATGGGCTAATTTAGTCAACATGAGAATAAGGCATTGTACAGCCCCAAAAATGTGGTTCAGGCTTTGTATTATAATAAGTACAAAATGACATTGAATCGAGAGCAGATAACCGAAAATGTTCTTTGCCCTGACATAATTGCATAACGTACAGTTATGACTATAACTACTGTTCCCTGAAGGAGAGAAAACGAGGTACCACACAGCTATTAGGAGTTTGCTCGCTAGATACCTCTACTGAAGAACATTAGAATCACACCTGACAAGGCCAAGCAACGCCATAACTCACCTCAAGCCCCGCCTTCCACAGGGGATAAACTCGAGGCACGGATTCATTCCTTCAATTAAGTACTGCTCTTCACCGAGCTCAGAACTGGGCCGAACAGGTGTTGTACCTCGTTTCTTCTTCAGGGAACAGTAGGTACAGTCATAACTCTACGTTCCCTTTCAGTCGGTCAACTCGGTACAACACAGCTACGGGGATATGAAATCAAGCCCCAAGCCGAACCCCCAGTGGACACCAAATTAAATGGCCCCACAACAGACCACCCAGAGTTCTAACCCGACAGGAAAACCTCCGGTACCTGGGTATTGCGCAATCTACCCATACACTGGGAGGAGTGTCATCCAAGCGATAAAACCTCACAAAAAGTGTGCTCAACTAGCCGCAACACAAATATCTCCTACAGGCAACCCTTTAAACAATGTCCAAGAGGCCGCCAGACCCCTGGTAGAGTGGGCGTGTACACCGTTATGTAATTCCTGTCATTTTCCGGAGAGATATCCTCCACAATCCAGTTGGAGAGACGCTGCTTAGAAAGCGCTCTACCACGAGCCGGATTATCAAAACAGACAAAAAGTTAGTCACACAAACTGACACCCCTGGTCCGCTCAATGTACATGGTAATGCTCGTACTGGACACAGGGCATGCAACCTGAAAAGCTCAAAAGCTAAAGACCTGTAGGACATAGTCATGACCTTAGGGTCAAAGGTCACATTAGGACGCAATGTCAACTTAGAGTCGTCAAGGGCGAACTTCATACAGACTGGATAGTAGCAATGACGTTTAGAGGTAAACATCTTGCCATCAGATTGGACCTTTCAGGGGCCAAGCCCACAGATTCCAAATCTCCGGCCGCAGGTTCCAGACCTGTCCGTGCACCTGGGACAACAGGTCCCTGTCAGCCCTGCCTAACATTTTCTATATCTAGGAGACCACCCATGGGTACCTGGAGTGAGGGAAAGTGTGCACTGCTCCACAGCAACAGCAACAGCCCGAGTGGAACCACGGTCATCATAGAAGCCCTCATCCCCAATAGGCGCAGGTACTGACGAAAACGCACTGTGACCCAGCCAAAATTGGGCCAAGCACAACTTGAAACCGGCCTCCCTCTGCGGGGACAAGAATGCACGATTCTCGACAAGTCAAACTCGAGACTCAGAAACGAAATGCGCTGAGATGGATTAAAACGTCTCTTCTCTTGATTCACTATGAAACCCAGAGAATGAACATTGGAAACCAGCACCTCCTCCCTCGACTCCTCGACTCAAGTTTTGGTTCCGACCACTGTGTCTTTGTGAGACGCAGAGTAGGTGAACGGATGATCTCTGCATGTGTGGTTCCCACCGTGAAACGCAGAGGAGGTGTGATGGTGCTGTGCTGGTGACACTGTCAGTGATTATTTAGAATTCAAGGCATACTTAACCAGCATGGCTACCGCATCATTCTGCAGCGATACGCCATCCCATCTGGTTTGAGTTTAGTGGGATTATTATTTGTTTTTCAACAGGACAATGACCCAACACACCTCCAGGCTGTGTAAGGGCTATTTGACCAAGAAGGAGAGTGATGGATTGTTGCATCAGATGACCTGGCCTCCATAATCACCCAACCTCAACCCAATTGAGATGGTTTTGTACTGCAGAGTGAAGGAAAAGCAGCCAACAAGTGCTCAGCATATGTGGGAACTCCTTCAAGAGTGTTGGAAAATCATTCCAGGTGAAGCTGGTTGAGAGAATGCCAAGAGTGTGGAAAGCTGTCATCAAGGCAAAATGTGGCTACTTTAAATAATCTCAAATATAAAATATATTTAGATTTGTTTAACACTTTTTTAGTTACTACATGATTCCATATTGTTGTTTCATAGTTTTTATGTCTTCACTATTATTCTGCAATGTAGAACATAGTAAAAATAAAGAAAAACCCTTGAATGAGAAGGTGTATCCAAACATTTGACTGGTACTGTAGATGGTGTACACCGTCCAACAGGATACACGTGGGGTACACCATCCAACAGGATACACGTGGTGTCAAGTGTGTGTGTGTGTGTGTTACCTGCATGTCAGTGAAATTGGGCGCTGACTGGGTCCTCTGTAGGCCCTCCAGGCTCTGCAGTAACTTGCTCAGCTCAATCAGGCTGGACTGGCAGCGGGCGAGCTCTGGAAAGAAGCAACACAAGGACACAAGGTCACACTGGAAGGCCACCTCAGACCCAATGAAGTGACACCCTGCTGTGCTTAACAAATGAGAGAACAATTACGGAAAAACAAATGTCCTTATTAGTTTAAGTAACAAAGTGGAATAATATCATAGACAGGCGCTACTATCAGGAGATATTGTAAGTCCGTAATACCAGGGCATGGGGAACATACCATAATACCAGGACATGGGGAACATACCATAATACCAGGGCATGGGGAACATACCATAATACCAGGGCATGGGGAACATACCATAATACCAGGGCATGGGGAACATATACCATAATACCAGGGCATGGGGAACATACCCTAATACCAGGGCATGGGGAACATACCATAATACCAGGGCATGGGGAACATATACCATAATACCAGGCCATGGAGAACATATACCATCATACTCCACAAGACATGCCACCAGAGGTCTCTTCACAACTATGGGAGGCGCACAGTACTACATAGAGCCATGACTACATGGAACTCATGTAAGTAGCAAAATTTGATTTAAAAAACAGATAAAAATACACCTTATGGAACAGCGGGGACTACGAAGCAACACAAACATAGGCACAGACACATGCATACACACTAGAGGTCGGCCGATTAATTAGGGCCGATTTCAAGTTTTCATAACAATCGGTAATCTGCATTTGTGGACGCCAATTATGGCCGATTACATTCCATTCCATGAGGAAACTGCGTGGCAGGCTGACTATCTGTTACGCGAGTGCAGCAAGGAGCCAAGGTAAGTTTCTAGCTAGCATTAAACTTATCTTAGAAAAAACAATCAATCTTCACATAATCACTAGTTAACTACACATGGTTGATGATGGTTGATGATATTACTAGTTTAACTAGCTTGTCCTGCATTGCAAATAATCAATGCACTGCCTGATAATGTATCATCTAATCACAGCCTACTTCATCTTCGCCAAACGGGGGATGATTTAACAAAAGCACATTCGCGAAAAAAACACAATCGTTGCACGAATGTACCTAACCATAAACATCAATGCCTTTCTTAAAATCAATACACAGAAGTATATTTTGTTAAACCTGCATATTTAGTTCAAATAAATTCATGTTAGCAGGCAATATTAACTAGGGAAATTGTGTCAATTCTCTTGCGTTCATTGCATGCAGAGTCAGGGTATATGCAACAGTTTGGGCCACCTGGCTCGTTGCGAACCAATTTTCCAGAATTTTACATAATTATGACATAACATTGAAGGTTGTACAATGTAACAGCAATATTTAGACTTATGGATGCCATCAGTTCGATAAAATACGGAACGGTTCCGTATTTCACTGAAAGAATAAACGTTTTGTTTTCTAAATGATAGTTTCCGGATTTGACCATATTAATGACCAAATCCTCGTATTTCTGTGTTTATTATATTATAATTAAGTCTATGATTTGATATTTGATAGAGCAGTCTGACTGAGCGGTAGTAGGCAGCAGCAGGCTCGTAAGCATTAATTCGAGCTTTACTGCGTTTGCCAGCCGCTCTTTGCAATGCTCACAGCGCTGTTTATGACTTCAAGCCTATCAACTCCTGACATTAGGCTGACAATACTAAAGTGCCTATTAGAACATCCAATAGTGTAAGGTATATGAAATACAAAGGGTACAGTGCCTTGCGAAAGTATTCGCCCCCCTTGAACTTTGCGACCTTTTGCCACATTTCAGGCTTCAAACATAAAGATATAAAACTGTATTTTTTTGTGAAGAATCAACAACAAGTGGGACACAATCATGAAGTGGAACGACATTTATTGGATATTTCAAACTTTTTTAACAAATCAAAAACTGAAAAATTGGGCGTGCAAAATTATTCAGCCCCCTTAAGTTAATACTTTCACAAAAAAATACAGTTTTATATCTTTATGTTTGAAGCCTGAAATGTGGCAAAAGGTCGCAAAGTTCAAGGGGGCCGAATACTTTCGCAAGGCACTGTATAGAGAGAAATAGTCGACACGTCATAATTCCTATAATAACTACAACCTAAAACATCTTAACTGGGAATATTGAAGAACTGGGAATACTGAACCACCAGCTTTCATATGTTCTCATGTTCTGAGCAAGGAACTTAAACGTTAGCTTTTTTACATGGCACATATTCCACTTTTACTTTCTTCTCCAACACTGTGTTTTTTTAATTATTTAAACCAAATTGAACATGTTTAATTATTTATTTGAGACTAAATAGATTTTATGTATTATATTAAGTTAAAATAAAAGTGTTCATTGTTCATTCAGTATTGATATTTAAAAATGGTCTGATTAATTATATATATATAAAAATTGTCCGATTAATCAGTATCGGCTTTTTTTGGTCGTCCAATAATTGCTATTGGAGTTGAAAAATCCTAATCGGTCAACGTCTGATACACACACGCACACGTGGATTCTGTGTTGTAGATATGTGGAAGTGGAGTCAGGGCCTGAGGGCACTCACTTAATGTGGTGTGAAATCTGTTGTGAGTGTATTGTAATGTTTTTAAAATTGTATAAACTGCCTTAATTTTGCTGGATCCCAGGAAGAATAGCTGCTGCCTTGGCAGGAACTAACTGGGATCCATAATAAATACAAATATGAATCATATGAACACAGTGCCTACAAAAAGACGCCATTTACTATTTATCGCTCTATACCTAACCAATCAGGTGGTTGTTCGACGAAACGAATCTTTGGACGTCATTGATCACGTGTTTCTTCCGGAAAAGGAGAGACAGGCGTTTGTACGTTGCCGCAATTTCGACGCATTTCTCAGAGTTTCAGTATCAAACGTAACATCACTCGCTACAGAAAATATACTATTAATTGTTTTTTAAAAAAAAATTGGATTTAAATGGTGGTAGACAGAACAAGTGAAACCTTTAAACTATCGATAACTGTTTACGGATCATCGTCGACTCCACTTCGCAAGTGTGTGTGTGTCTCTTGTTAGCTAACGTTAGCTTAGCGAGATAGTTTTCAGGGTGGTAAAATGGAGGATGCATTTAGGCCGTCGACGGATCTCGATGATCCCCCAAATAGTCGCTTGTTTTTAGTTACAAGTAAGTCCATCACCGAGGACATGATCCGGGAGCAGTTTTCTCTTTTTGGAGAAATTCAGGATGTTTGGGTAGTCAAAGACAAACAGACAAAGGAGTCAAAAGGAGTGTCCTTTGTGAAATTTACCAAATCGTCCGAGGCATGTACGGCTATGGAAGAAATGCATGGAAAATGCTTGGTCGAAGGAACCAAACCAATCAAGGTATGAAATCTGGCTTCAGTGACTTTGCTCATGTTATTAACACTTATTGTAGCTAGTGCTTCTTCATTTGGTTTCCCGGCGGATTTGTGTAGTATCATGCTGGGTGAAGGAGTTGGGCCTACTGCCTTTCGAAGTTCGAAAAGTGCCTTGCACATTTTGTTGACCAAAAAAGTGACATGGGATGGGGTAAGAAATTGCACCAGCATCTTATCCCTAGACAGAATACAGATGGTCTATTATATTAACAAGATAGTCGATTTGTCTTTTAAGGTGGGGGAGGGTCAGTTGGGACCATTCTAGCCAATGAGGGCAGACAAGCGTGTGAGCAGGCCATGGAGATGGAGGACTCCTTTTTGAATCTGTACCGTTTATATAGCATCTGTGACAGTATGGGCAGCGCCACTGAGGCAGTATTTGTTTTAAGGTACTCCATTTTCTTCTTCATTGGCGAATTGCTCCCAACTCATAGGAATCCCCACCCAGTTGACTACTTTAAAATGGTGGATGCTGTCAAATAAAATAATTGTATGTGTCACGTGCCGAATACAAAAGGTGTAGTAGACATGAGTGAAATGTTTACTTACAAGTCCTTAACCAACAATGCAGTTTGAAGAAAAATAGGTGTTAAAAGTATTTACAAAAATATGTTAATATGTGTTATATCCATGATGAGTCCAGCCCTCTGACAACAGGCACAACTCCCAATATAACGTTTTTTTTTCCAAAGACGAAATACCACGTGCAACCAGAAGGACCGACTTGGTCTCCTCAGTCTGGCGCTCGAACGCCTTGTCTGCGTTGCACCACGTCGTGTGCATGACAGACACTGGGGATTCCTCCTTTCAGCAGCACTCTGCTCTGGAGATCACAGCATGAGACTGCTTGTAATGCGTAGTGCTCTCTCCCTCTGGGAGGAAGACAGACACACAAGTCCACTTCTAGATACCAGCCTTATACTGCAAACGGATTGGGCAAAAGGCATGAATCATACTCTCAGTCATTTTCCTGATCATTGGGGTGCGGCTCGTAAGCCTTTACCTCACCTGTTGGCGTAGGTTCTTTCTCTTCTGTCAGGTTTGGTGTGAGTGTGTATTTTTTATATATTTATTAATCGTGCTAAGTTATCTCTTCTGCCAGGTGTTTATTGCCCAGGCGAGATCCTCCGGAAGCCACCGAGACGTGGAGGATGAGGAGCTCACCAGAATATTTGTGATGATTCCCAAAACCTTTACTGAGGACGACTTGAAAGAAACATTCAAGGTAGTTCATCACCCTCGATCATGTTGTATTTGGCTGATAAACCGTATTGGAATTGCCTATGCTTATCACTCATTTGTTCTCACAGGAATATGGTGACATTGAGTATTGCATCATCGTAAAGAATAAAACCACAGGAGAAAGTAAGGGCCTGGGGTATGTGAGATACCACAAACCCTCACAGGCAGCCACCGCCATAGAGAACTGTGAGAAGAGTAAGTTGTCTCTTTTTATTCATATCACATGTCTGAAAACCCAAACTATCAATCTAGTAATCCATGTTTGTATCATTTTTTTGTTTACAACAGCATATAGGGCCATTCTTGCAGAGCCAAGGAACAAAACGCCAGCCCCAGACAACGACTACTTCAGCCCTGCCAGAGCAGAGCATGTCCAGGGTGACCCAGGAATTACTTCCTATCCATTTGGTATGTACCTGCCATTGGTGTGATTAGACCTACAATTTCTTCAGACCCATGATTGTTTTTTCTGCAAATTCTAAGCCATTTTATTTCCTCCCATTTTGTAGTGGACTCTGGTTTTCATACCAGGGGAGACATGCGGGGCACAGACATCATCACCAGGTGCTTAATGGTGTCATCAAGGGCGAGCATCACACAAGATCAAGTCTATAGCCTCTTTGACCTGATCCCGGGGATGGATTATTGCGAGATGCAGCAGGATTCATATGGTTTCAGCACAGGTAGCCACAAAACACACAGTTACTCCCTCAGATGCAACACCTGATGTATTGCATAGGAATTGGTGGCTAGTAGTGTTTAAAACATATATTTTTTACCCTTTCAGGGCAAGCTATGATTCGCTACAACAACCTTGGATCAGCTGTCTATGCAAAAAACAAACTGGATGGCTTTGAGTACCCACCTGGGAACCGTCTAGTAGTCACTCACATTGATGATGGGCAGGACAGAAGAAGGTAGGATGAAATGTAACTTCATGGTATTGTACATCAAATCTAATTTTATTTGTCACATACAAATGTTTAGCAGATGTTATTGCGGGTGTGGTAGGCCGTTGTTGTTGGTAGGTCGTTGTTGTTGTTGGTAGGTCGTTGTTGTTGTTGGTAGGTCGTTGTTGTTGTTGGTAGGTCGTTGTTGTTGTTGGTAGGTCGTTGTTGTTGTTGGTAGGTCGTTGTTGTTGGTAGGTCCTTATTTACCCTCTTGTTGTCTCCAGCCCGGTGGGAAGGATGGCCATGCAGCTGGTAGCAGCCCAGATGATGTCTATCGTGTGCAATGCTCCTACTGGCCCACCACCACTTAGGAAGACGAGTACTGTAAGTTACTGACTTGGTTAACCTTGAGGGAACGAGGCCTTTTCTAGTACTTTCTAGAGCTAACCAATATTTAAAAATTTTAAAAAATGATGATGATTGAACTTCCTAACAAACTTTATGATATGTCGTTGTCAGGGCTACCCATCACCCGCTGTTCCTCAGAGCCCCCGGGTACAGACAGATGTTGCACTCCCACCTCTCCAGAAGTTGGCCCCCTCAGACAGCCGGGTGAAAGAACGCCTATTTGTGGTCTTCAAACCTTTGCCTCTGCCCATGGATGTGCTTGAAGATGTGTTCTGGTATGAGATACTTGCCATTATTTTCATTAATACACCGTTTATTAAGACTTATTACTGATAAACTCTTTAAACTAACAACAGTTTATAAAATACTTTAAATAGTTTATAAGGTTTTCTGTACTGTGCTATTCCCTTTTAAACTTTGGGCTAGAGGGATAGTTGCGGTCTTGTGAGTATTGATGATTGGGGGGAGGTCAAAATTCCTGCCGATCACTTATTCCCCTCTCTCTCTCTGTTTCTACAGCCGTTTTGGCTCTCTGGTTGAGGTTTTCCTTGTGCCTGGACGGAATGTGGGCTACATGAAGTACGCAGAGAGAAAGAGTGCTGATGATGCCATGGCGACCCTACATGGTCAGATGGTGAATGGCGTTAAAATGAAGGTGATGCGGGCTGACCCGCCCAAAGAGGAGTCTCACAAACGTCAACGCACCTATTAGAGGGACACAGAACAAGGTAAGTGTCTCCAAGGGTTAAGACTAAATTCTGTAGCGATCAATGACAGCGAGTGTCCACAAGCTGTGTTTTTCTTTATACATACTTGAATTACCAGAGCCGTATGTTGCGTTACCAGCAGACATAAGGTAAGTACATAGCAGGACTAAACAATATACCTATTTTTTTTTTCTTAACCTGACTCTGGGCAACACATTAGGAGAGACCAACACAGTTTAATCCATATTTAAAGTGCTGATGTTTTTGTTCCTACAGAGATGACCTAAGTGACATGACCTCCAACATGACTGAACCGACATAAATGATGACAGGACCAAATTACGACCACACTACGGACAGTGATCTCTGTACCTTACTTTGATGTTTCTTTGTACTAACGCTGAAGGTGATGACAGTGGTGGTCCTTTTCTCCTCAAGATTGATATTTTGATGTTAAGGAATAGTTTGAATCTGCATTGGTCCTAATATGTTCTCAATAAAAAAAACACCCAATGCATTTTGTGTGTGAATTTATTTTTTGTTTTTAATGAGTGTCAAATATTGTAGGTTTTTCCTCAATGTTATTAGCAGACTAGATTTGTTGTATTTTGCCCAAGTTTTATATTTTCTTAATGCAGCCTACTTGTTGTTTCCAGTGGGCTGAAGGGTATAACAGGGCCGCAAATTCCGAATGTTGCTGGAAAGACTGAGGTGGGTTAAAAATACAATAAGAATACATTAAGGACCAGCTAGGGTTGGGTGGGGTCTAAAATAGAACCAGGAAAGCAACGGTCAGACTTCAGATATAAAATGGATATGCTTTTAGTTTGACCGGTGAGGGGTGAAATCTGTGTGTGTGTGTATAATATATATATACTGTGCCCGAGTCATATATTAATGATAAATCACCTTAGTTACTACACTGATAACTAGTATATATGCCCCATGGTGTCAACTAGAAAATACTCTGTGCTTTGCTGTTGAACAGCGGCACCTAGGAAGAAACCTAGAGAGGAACCAGGCTATAAGGGGTTGCCAGTGCTCTTCTGGCTGTGCCGGGTGGAGATTATAACAGAACATGGCCAAGATGTTCAAATGTTCATAAATTACCAGCATGGTCAAATAATAATAATCACAGGCAGAACAGTTGAAACTGGAGCAGCAGCACGGCCAGGTGGACTGGGGACAGCAAGGAGTCATCGTGTCAGGTAGTCCTGAGGCATGGTCCTAGGGCTCAGGTCCTCAGAGAGAAGGAAAGAAAGAGAATTAGAGAGAGCATACTTAAATTCACACAGGACACTGGATAAGACAGGAGAAGTACTCCAGATATAACAAACTGACCCTAGCCCCCCAACGCATAAATACTAGAGTATGAGACAGGAGGGGTCAGGAGACACTGTGGCCCCATCCGATGATACCCCTGGACAGGGCCAAACAGGAAGGATATAACCCCACCCACTTTGCCAAAGCACAGCCCCCACACCACGAGAGGGATACCTTCAACCACCAACTTACCATCCTGAGACAAGGCCGAGTATAGCCCACAAAGATCTTCGCCACGGCACAACCCAAAGGGGGGCGCCAACCCAGACAGGAAGATCACATCAGTGACTCAACCCACTCAAGTGACGCACCCCTCCTAGGGACGGCATGAAAGAGCACCAGTAAGCCAGTGACTCAGCCCCTGTAATAGGGTTAGAGGCAGAGAATCCCAGTGGAAAGAGGGGAACCGGCCAGGCAAAGATAGCAAGGGCGGTTCGTTGCTCCAGAGCCTTTCCATTTACCTTCACACCTCGGCCAGACTACACTCAATCATATGACCCACTGAAGAGGTGAGTCTTCAGTAAAGACTTAAAGGTTGAGACCGAATTTGCGTCTCTCACATGGGTAGGCAGACCATTCCATAAAAATGGAGCTCTATAGGAGAAAGCCCTGCCTCCAGCTGTTTGCTTAGAAATTCTAGGGACAATTAGGAGGCCTGCGTCTTGTGACCGTAGCGTATGTGTAGGTATGTACGGCAGGACCAAATCAGAGAGATAGGTAGGAGCAAGCCCATGTAATGGTTTGTTGGTTAGGTTAGGTTGTAGGTAGGTTAGGTTAGTTTCTAATGTCTGAAACACAGGCTTCTAGTGAGGGCAATTTTGGGGCATCACCATGTTTCATTGAAATGTACAGCTGTGTGTCGTCCGCATAGCAGTGAAAGTTAACATTATGTTTTCGAATGACATCCCCAAGAGGTAAAATATATAGTGAAAACAATAGTGGTCCTAAAATGGAACCTTGAGGAACACCGACATTTACAGTTGATTTGTCAGAGGACAAACCATTCACAGAGACAAACTGATATCTTTCCGACAGATAAGATCTAAACCAGGCCAGAACTTGTCCGTGAAGACCAATTTGGGTTCCCAATCTCTCCAAAAGAATGTGGTGACCGATGGTATCAAAAGCAGCACTAAGGTCTAGGAGCACGAAGACAGATGCAAAGCCTCGGTCTGATGCCATTAAAAGGTAATTTACCACCTTCACAAGTGCAGTCTCAGTGCTATGATGGGGTCTATATAGGCCAATAGTTTTTTAATATTTTCTGGGTCAAGGTTTGGCTTTTTCAAGAGAGGCTTTATTACTGCCACTTTTAGTGAGTTTGGTACACATCCGGTGGATAGAGAGCCGTTTATTATGTTTAACATAGGAGGGCCAAGCACAGGAAGCAGCTCTTTCAGTAGTTTAGTTGGAATAGGGTCCAGTAGGCAGCTTGAAGGTTTAGATGCCATGATTATTTCATCATTGTATCAAGAGATATAGTACTAAAACACTTGAGTGTCTCTCTTGATCCTAGGTCCTGGCAGAGTTGTGCAGACTCAGGACAACTGAGCTTTGAAGGAATACGCAGATTTAAAGAGGAGTTCGTAATTTGCTTTCCAATAATCATGATATTTTCCTCAAAAGAAGTGCATGAATTTATTACTGCTGAAGTGAAAGCCATCCTCTCTCGGGGAATGCTGCTTTTTAGTTAGCTTTGCGACAGTATCAAAAATACATTTCCTATTGTTCTTATTTTCCTCAATTAAGTTGCAAAAATAGGATGATCGAGCAGCAGTAATGGCTCTTCGATACTGCACGGTACTGTCTTTCCAAGCTAGTCGGAAGACTTCCAGTTTGGTGTGGCGCCACTTTCGTTCCATTTTTCTGGAAGCTTGCTTCAGAGCTCGGGTATTTTCTGTGTACCAGGGAGCTAGTTTCTTATGAGAAATGTTTTTAGTTTTTAGGGGTGCAACTGCATCTAGGGTATTGTGCAAGGTTAAATTGTGTTCCTCAGTTAGGTGGTTAACGGATTTTTGTCCTCTGACGTCCTTGGCTAGACAGAGGGAGTCTGGAAGGGCATCAAGGAATCTTTGTGTTGTCTGTAAATTTATAGCACGACTTTTGATGCTCCTTGGTTGGGATCTGAGCAGATTAATTGTTGCAAATTCAAATTTAATAAAATGGTGGTCCGATAGTCCAGGATTATGAGGAAAAACATTAAGATCCACAACATTTATTCCATGGGACAAAACTAGGTCCAGAGTATGACTGTGGCAGTGAGTAGGTCCAGAGACATGTTGGACAAAACCCACTGAGTTGATGATTGCTCCGAAAGCCTTTTGGAGTGGGTCTGTGGACTTTTCCATGTGAATATTAAAGTCACCAAAAATTAGAATATTATCTTCTTATGACTACAAGGTCCGATAGGAATTCAGGGAACTCAGTGAGGAACGCTGTATATGGCACAGGAGGCCTGTAAACAGTAGCTATAAAAAGTGATTGAGTAGGCACTAAACAAACTTTTATATGTTCAGGCTATAAAACTTGCTTGTCACAAATTCCACAGAATTGCATTTGCCTAGTTGAGGGCTTTGGTTAACAGTACAACCACAAGATGGCAGTCTAATTCTTGGGAGAGACTGCTGCATTGCTTAATCCTCTTCCACAATTCTACATTTTTACCAATTGTGAGTTCAGTTTAACCCCCCCCCCCCCCCTGTTTAATGGAGCACAGATTCTAGCTCAAACCAGAAACCATAGTGTAAACGGTACCACCTGTGTCATGAGGATCCAGACCTTTTTGGCAGAGGCCGTACTATGCTATTATACAAGACTATTTCCCCAATCGTAAAATGCCTCCGTCACAAACCCCAGTACGAACATGGGAACGCTTCTAACAGTTATCCCACTGCTGCATCCATTTGCAGTTATTGGTCACTCTACATATGCGCTAGATTTCATTGGCTAGAGTAGAACTTATAGTACCGTCACATACAGGGACCTATAATAACGAACATCAGATGTTCTAAGCCAGCATCACTAAAATATAACGTTTGACGTGAAACTGTGTTTCACTATGTTTGTTTCCATAAAGAGACTAATCTAAAAAAGAAAAAAAAGTCCCTGCGTTTCAAGTAGGCTTGAATTTAGTACAAGCTTTCTAACCCCAATTATTCTCATTTTGGAAATGTCTTTAGCAGTCTTGTCGTGACTTGTTTTACTGCGCTGACAGAAATCCAGTGCCTGGGTTTGCGAAAGCGCCATTGGTCCATCTCGCGTGCGGATCCAGTCCGGTTATTTCTTCCCTCCAAAACTCATCCTTGCTGCAGGGAGGAGCATTGAGCATCCGTCTCACTGTATTCAAGAAAACGGATATATACAGTACTTTTTCTTCTTTTTTTAAAACTTTTCATTGCTTATGTTCAAAACCTTTTATATCATCTATTATATGCACAAGGGGTTTCAACGCGGAACCTTCTAGCTATCATCTGTCTTGAAGAAGGGCGCGGGTTTTTCAGTTGAATAGGGAAGTCGTCTCATTTTATTTCCTGCGCCAAAAAAATGCAATGACATGGTCAGTACAATAAAACCTCGGTAAGCTACGTTTTCCATACTTGGTCAAACTGTACTTTATGTGAATTGCGGCCCTGCGCTTTGTAATTGAAGTCAAATTGTTTCTAGAAAAGCCTTTCCAGTCAAGTGTTAACAAGGCATCCTCAGACACTAGGGAAGGCTACTTCTGTTTATGCCCCACCTGACCAATGCCTACCTGAGAAACCGATGACAGTAATTCTGCTGCATTTGCTAGTGCCTAATGGACTACAATGATTTCATGTCTTCATTTCAAATGGTTGTCTTAGTTGTACAATGTCAAACTATCTTTCGATTAAGTGAAGTAGTCTATATGAGGAAGAAATGAGTTGGTGAGTGACGTACACAACTTGCATCATCACGCTGTCACTATACCTTCTCACATGTGATTGTCATGCACTGTGTACAATACCTTTTCCCACCGAGCAGTAGCCTACAACGATATTCTGCATGAGAATCCATCCCATAAGGGAATTTAGCCAGATACAATGAAGGTCAGAATATGACATTGCAGTGAGGTTTAAACACAGACTTGAATGAACCAAAAGGGCATTGCCTGGAGGGAGGGCTTCACAATCACAATGTTGTAATTATCTGCCTGTCACTACATGGTATTTGGTATTTTATTAGGATCCCCATTAGCTGTTGCAAAAGCAGCAGCTACTCTTCCTGGGATTCCACACATAGAACATGAAACATAATAGGGAATGACATAATACAGAACATCAATAGACAAGAACAGCTCAAATACAGAACTACATTTTTTTTTTCAAAGGCACATGTAGCCTACATATCAATGCATACAGACAAACTGTCTAGGTCCAATAGGGGAGAGGCGTTGTGCCACGAGGTGTTGCTTTATCTGTTTACAAATAATAGGTTTGCTGTTTATTTGAGCAATATGAGATGGAGGGAAGTTCCATGCAATTAGGGCTCTATATAATACTGTATGCTTTCTTGAATTTGTTCTGGATTTGGGGACTATGAAAAGAACCCTGGTGGCATGTCTGGTGGGATAAGTGTGTGTGTCAGAACTGTGTGTAGGCATTCACATCCCTGAACAGATTAAGCTTTGGTAGCACTAGTCATTGATTTTCATTTTTCGGGGACTGAGGAGAGGAGACCTGCTCAAGGTGTCCTCATTTCATTTCATGATGGTCAAGTGTCAGGTCCCCCTTCTCATTCATGTGACTTAGAAGGCAAAACTGATCCTAGACCAGCTCTCTTATTAAACACAGAGACCTTTTCATCTTTCTGATGACTTGTTTCATTAAAAAATTGTGACACAATTGGAACCCTTGAGCTGTTTTTAATTAGTCAATTATAGTAGTTAGCTGAGAGCCTGTGCTTCTGAAGGACCCTGTTTAACGTCAGGTTTAACGAGACTGTACGTTAATGAAATGTTCAGGCCATTCTACTATTGTAAATACAATATTCAGGGTGCAATAGTAATCTTTTTGTATTGTTTTATTGTAGTACACCTTCACAATGAACTACCTTTAGCTCCACAGGTCTTTCACTGTCAAATCAGACTGCTGGTAAAGGCCTAGTTACAATGCACATCCACGTCACATGATTGCCTTCCCATTTAAGTTCTATTGTCCAACTGAGTGAGTATTGGAAGACTGTTTGCTCATGTGCCGGTGTTACAATGTGCCGGTGTTACAATGTGCCGGTGTTACGATGTGCCGGTGTTACGATGTGCCGGTGTTACAATGTGCCGGTGTTACGATGTGCCGGTGTTACGATGTGCCGGTGTTACAATGTGCCGGTGTTACAATGTGCCGGTGTTACAATGTGCCGGTGTTACAATGTGCCGGTGTTACGATGTGCCGGTGTTACAATGTGCCGGTGTTACAATGTGCCGGTGTTACAATGTGCCGGTGTTACGATGTGCCGGTGTTACGATGTGCCGGTGTTACAATGTGCCGGTGTTACAATGTGCCGGTGTTACAATGTGCCAGTGGAAGCGGATGCTATACTTTTGTCATCACATATGAAAGTGATACCATATGAAATGGAGTCTCATCTGTATTAACCTCATTGCCAGTAGTTCAGTTCATCTCACCTTCTTCACCTCTCCCAGTCAACCAATCATTGTGCGCTTATTACCTGTTAATATCACGCAGTAGTTGTTCCCTGATAGGAATGAAGCCCCTGTGTTCTCTTCCTGTAATGTGATCTACATGGGTCTGTTTTCCACCTGCTTAATTATGGAACAGAAATGGTGATCAGCAGCACCCTTGGAGCAGCAGACCATGAGTAACACTGTGATAATGATGACTGACAGTCTGGTCACTAACACTGTGATAATGATGACTGACAGTCTGGTTACTAACACTGTGATAATGATGACTGACAGTCTGGTCACTAACACTGTGATAATGATGACTGACAGTCTGGTCAATAGCACTGTGATAATGATGACTGACAGTCTGGTCAATAACACTGTGATAATGATGACTGACAGTCTGGTCACTAACACTGTGATAATGATGACTGACAGTCTGGTCAATAACACTGCGATAATGATGACTGACAGTCTGGTCAATAACACTGCGATAATGATGACTGACAGTCTGGTCAATAACACTGCGATAATGATGTCTGGTCAATAACACTGATAATGATGACTGACAGTCTGGTCACTAACACTGTGATAATGATGACTGACAGTCTGGTCACTAACACTGTGATAATGATGACTGACAGTCCGGTCAATAACACTGTGATAATGATGACTGACAGTCTGGTCAATAACACTGTGATAATGATGACTGACAGTCTGGTCAATAGCACTGTGATAATGATGACTGACAGTCTGGTCAATAACACTGTGATAATGATGACCGGCAGTCTGGTCAATAACACTGTTAATGATGATTGACAGTCTGGTCAATAACACTGATAATGATGACTGACAGTCTGGTCACTAACACTGTGATAATGATGACGGACAGTCTGGTCAATAGCACTGTTCAACAGTCTGATGGTCTGGTAATAGAACCTGTTTAACAGTCTGATGGTGATAGAACCTGTTCAACAGTCTGATGGTGATAGAACCTGTTCAACAGTCTGATGGTGATAGAACCTGTTCAACAGTCTGATGGTGATAGAACCTGTTCAACAGTCTGATGGTCTGGTGATAGAACCTGTTCAACAGTCTGATGGTGATAGAAGCTGTTCAACAGTCTGATGGTGATAGAAGCTGTTCAACAGTCTGATGGTCTGGTGATAGAACCTGTTCAAGAGTCTGATGGTGATAGAAGCTGTTCAACAGTCTGATGGTCTGGTGATAGAAGCTGTTCAACAGTCCCAGTCTTTGTGGCGAGGACTATGATTTAGTATTTCACTGAGCTGAACACTAATAACGACATGTGACCAATATTTAGTCTTTCTATCACCCTCTTGTCTAATGATTAGTGTTGTTTACTCAGTGCTCCTGCTTTACTGTCTGCAGGCGGGCTGGACTGGCTCCAGAGTTCAATTTAATGAACCATGATAAGTCAAGAAACAGATGTCTGCACAGATGGCTCTAATTCAGATTTATTTTAATTATACAATGAAATTCTCTCCCTTGATAGTGTATAGCGGTGTGAAACCTCATACTGTTGAATCCATATTGTGTCATCCTCTTCCATACAAAACAATGCTGAATTCCCTGCCATAGCCACTCACAGAGACCGTTATTGACAAGTCTCCAAGTGGATGGTTTGAATCCAAACTGGATTCTGGAAGGAAAACAAAAACCATCTGACATTCTTGAGCTTTGCTGGCTGGTGAAATCATGATAAGATAAGACAGTAGAGGTTGATGGGACAGCGTTGAGGTTGTGTCACGAGAATTTTCAATCCCAATGATAATAGCTGACAATCAATAGCTCTGACCAATCCCCGAGATCTGTAAGACCATGGGTTTAATAATAATTAGTCAAAGACTCGGCTTATGCAAAAAGATAGTACAGTTTATTCACCAGGACGTTCTGAAGTCCATTATACGAAGACATCCATTTTATAGCTACCCACATACTTACACACAAACAGTAGGTATCCTACTCACATACTTCCACACAAACAGTAGGTATCCTACGCACATACAGTGCCTTGCGAAAGTATTCGGCCCCCTTGAACTTTGCGACCTTTTGCCACATTTCAGGCTTCAAACATAAAGATATAAAACTGTATTTTTTTGTGAAGAATCAACAACAAGTGGGACACAATCATGAAGTGGAACGACATTTATTGGATATTTCAAACTTTTTTAACAAATCAAAAACTGAAAAATTGGGCGTGCAAAATTATTCAGCCCCTTTACTTTCAGTGCAGCAAACTCTCTCCAGAAGTTCAGTGAGGATCTCTGAATGATCCAATGTTGACCTAAATGACTAATGATGATAAATACAATCCACCTGTGTGTAATCAAGTCTCCGTATAAATGCACCTGCACTGTGATAGTCTCAGAGGTCCGTCAAAAGCGCAGAGAGCATCATGAAGAACAAGGAACACACCAGGCAGGTCCGAGATACTGTTGTGAAGAAGTTTAAAGCCGGATTTGGATACAAAAAGATTTCCCAAGCTTTAAACATCCCAAGGAGCACTGTGCAAGCGATAATATTGAAATGGAAGGAGTATCAGACCACTGCAAATCTACCAAGACCTGGCCGTCCCTCTAAACTTTCAACTCATGCAAGGAGAAGACTGATCAGAGATGCAGCCAAGAGGCCCATGATCACTCTGGATGAACTGCAGAGATCTACAGCTGAGGTGGGAGACTCTGTCCATAGGACAACAATCAGTCGTATATTGCACAAATCTGGCCTTTATGGAAGAGTGGCAAGAAGAAAGCCATTTCTTAAAGATATCCATAAAAAGTGTCATTTAAAGTTTGCCACAAGCCACCTGGGAGACACACCAAACATGTGGAAGAAGGTGCTCTGGTCAGATGAAACCAAAATTGAACTTTTTGGCAACAATGCAAAACGTTATGTTTGGCGTAAAAGCAACACAGCTGAACACACCATCCCCACTGTCATACATGGTGGTGGCAGCATCATGGTTTGGGCCTGCTTTTCTTCAGCAGGGACAGTGAAGATGGTTAAAATTGATGGGAAGATGGATGGAGCCAAATACAGGACCATTCTGGAAGAAAACCTGATGGAGTCTGCAAAAGACCTGAGACTGGGAAGAAGATTTGTCTTCCAACAAGACAATGATCCAAAACATAAAGCAAAATCTACAATGGAATGGTTCAAAAATAAACATATCCAGGTGTTAGAATGGCCAAGTCAAAGTCCAGACCTGAATCCAATCGAGAATCTGTGGAAAGAACTGAAAACTGCTGTTCACAAATGCTCTCCATCCAACCTCACTGAGCTCGAGCTGTTTTACAAGGAGGAATGGGAAAAAATGTCAGTCTCTCGATGTGCAAAACTGATAGAGACATACCCCAAGCGACTTACAGCTGTAATCGCAGCAAAAGGTGGCGCTACAAAGTATTAACTTAAGGGGGCTGAATAATTTTGCACGCCCAATTTTTCAGTTTTTGATTTGTTAAAAAAGTTTGAAATATCCAATAAATGTCGTTCCACTTCATGATTGTGTCCCACTTGTTGTTGATTCTTCACAAAAAAATACAGTTTTATATCTTTATGTTTGAAGCCTGAAATGTGGCAAAAGGTCGCAAAGTTCAAGGGGGCCGAATACTTTCGCAAGGCACTGTACTTCCACACAAACAGTAGGTATCCTAATCACATACTTCCACACAAACAGTAGGTATCCTACGCACATACATACACACAAACAGTAGGTATCCTACGCACATACATACACACAAACAGTAGGTATCCTACGCACATACATACACACAAACAGTAGGTGAGTTTTATCCTTCTCCGTAGTCCTCACCACTGTGTATCACTACCCAGCCGACGGCTCCATTCCCCCGAGATTAGGGAAACCTTGAGAAGTACTCCCTATGCTCTCATAGGTTCCTCAGAGGCCTAGCCAGGTCGGTCCAAACACAGTTTAATTGTTCTCGTTTTTTACCTCGGCACACACATACAAGTTAAAATCCTAAGCTACGCCTTGCTCAGAAAGTCTTTGTTTTTCCACTACACAAATACATTGTTTAATCTAATTCTGACTAAAACTACACACGTCATCAGATTATAGATTTATGATTCTAATCAATTTCATACAATTATAAGGTTTCAGAGTGGAATTATTTTATAATCTTTCAACATATACATTATTTTATCAGGTTGATAGGACAGAGCTGAGGTTTCGTGGGCGTGGTTGATAGCACAGAGTTGAGGTTGATAAGACAGAGTTGAGGTTGATAAGACAGAGTTGAGGTTGATAGGACAGGGTTGAGGTTGATAGGACAACCTCAATTTCATACAATTATAAGGTTTCAGAGTGGAATTATTTTATAATCTTTCAACATATACATTATTTTATCAGGTTGATAGGACAGAGCTGAGGTTTCGTGGGCGTTGTTGATAGCACAGAGTTGAGGTTTCATGTGCGAGGTTGATAGGACAAAGTTGAGGTTGATAGAACAGAGTTGAGGATTCATGTGTGTGGTTGATAGGACAGAGTTGAGGATTCATATGCGTGGTTGATAGGACAGAGTTGAGTTAGATAGGACAGAGTTGAGGTTGATAGGACAAGGTTGAGGTTGATAGGACAGAGTTGAGGATTCATGTGTGTGGTGTGTGGTTGATAGGACAGAGTTGAGGTTGATAGGACAGGGTTGGGGTTGATAGAACAGAGTTGAGGATTCATGTGTGTGGTTGATAGGACAGAGTTGAGGATTCATATGCGTGGTTGATAGGACAGAGTTGAGTTAGATAGGACAGAGTTGAGGTTGATAGGACAGGGTTGAGGTTGATAGGACAAGGTTGAGGTTGATAGGAAAGAGTTGAGGATTCATGTGTGTGGTGTGTGGTTGATAGGACAGAGTTGAGGTTGATAGGACAGGGTTGAGGTTGATAGGACAGGGTTGAGGTTGATAAGACAGAGTTGAGGTTGATAGGACAGGGTTGAGGTTGATAGGACAACCTCAATTTCATACAATTATAAGGTTTCAGAGTGGAATTATTTTATAATCTTTCAACATATACATTATTTTATCAGGTTGATAGGACAGAGCTGAGGTTTCATGGGCGTGGTTGATAGCACAGAGTTGAGGTTTCATGTGCGAGGTTGATAGGACAGGGTTGAGGTTGATAGGACAAAGTTGAGGTTGATAGAACAGAGTTGAGGATTCATGTGTGTGTGGTTGATAGGACAGAGTTGAGGTTGATAGGACAGAGTTGAGGTTGATAGAACAGAGTTGAGGATTCATGTGTGTGGTTGATAGGACAGAGTTGAGGATTCATATGCGTGGTTGATAGGACAGAGTTGAGTTTGATAGGACAGGGTTGAGGTTGATAGGACAAGGTTGAGGTTGATAGGACAGAGTTGAGGATTCATGTGTGTGGTGTGTGGTTGATAGGACAGAGTTGAGGTTGATAGGACAGGGTTGGGGTTGATAGAACAGAGTTGAGGATTCATGTGTGTGGTTGATAGGACAGAGTTGAGGTTTCATGTGCGAGGTTGATAGGACAGGGTTGAGGTTGATAGGACAAAGTTGAGGTTGATAGAACAGAGTTGAGGATTCATGTGTGTGTGGTTGATAGGACAGAGTTGAGGTTGATAGGACAGAGTTGAGGTTGATAGAACAGAGTTGAGGATTCATGTGTGTGGTTGATAGGACAGAGTTGAGGATTCATATGCGTGGTTGATAGGACAGAGTTGAGTTTGATAGGACAGAGTTGAGGTTGATAGGACAGGGTTGAGGTTGATAGGACAAGGTTGAGGTTGATAGGAAAGAGTTGAGGATTCATGTGTGTGGTTGATAGGACAGAGTTGAGGTTGATAGGACAGGGTTGGGGTTGATAGAACAGAGTTGAGGATTCATGTGTGTGGTTGATAGGACAGAGTTGAGGATTCATATGCGTGGTTGATAGGACAGAGTTGAGTTTGATAGGACAGAGTTGAGGTTGATAGGACAGGGTTGAGGTTGATAGGACAAGGTTGAGGTTGATAGGAAAGAGTTGAGGATTCATGTGTGTGGTTGATAGGACAGAGTTGAGGTTGATAGGACAGGGTTGAGGTTGATAGGACAGGGTTGAGGTTGATAGGACAGGATTGAGGTTGATAGGAAAGGGTTGAGGTTGATAGGAAAGAGTTGAGGTTGATAAGACAGGGTTGAGGTTTATAGGACAGGGTTGAGGTTGATAGGAAAGGGTTGAGGTTGATAGGACAGGGTTGAGGTTGATAGGAAAGGCTTGAGTTTGATAGGAAAGGGTTGAGGTTGATAGGAAAGGGTTGAGTTTGATAGGAAAGGGTTGAGGTTGATAGGACAGGGTTGAGGTTGATAGGACAGAGTTGAGGTTGATAGGAAAGGGTTGAGGTTGATAGGACAGGGTTGAAGTTGATAGGACAGGGTTGAAGTTGATAGGACAGGGTAGAGGTTGATAGGACAGGGTAGAGGTTGATAGGACAGAGTTGAAGTTGATAGGACAGGGTAGAGGTTGATAGGACAGAGTTGAGGTTGATAGGACAGGGTTGAGTTTGATAGGAAAGGGTTCAGGTTGATAGGACAGGGTTGAGGTTGATAAGACAGAGTTGAGGTTGATAGGAAAGGGTTGAGGTTGATAGGACAGAGTTGAGGTTGATAGGACAGAGTTGAGGTTGATAAGAAAGGGTTGAGGTTGATAGGAAAGGGTTGAGGTTGATAGGAAAGGGTTGAGGTTGATAGGAAAGGGTTGAGGTTGATAGGAAAGGGTTGAGGTTGATAGGAAACGGTTGAGGTTGATAGGAAAGGGTTTCGTGTAGGGATTTGACAAATGTAACATTTTCCTTAACTTTTATGCTACCATTTTTTTTTTATTGCTCAAACATGAAAAATAACATTAAATGACGTGATTCACAATTCAGATATGGTCCTGCGTATGCCCATAAGTGGCAATGCAGTTCAATCTACTGCAGTCCTGGCAACCTACCAGACAACACTCACATTACTACTGTCCTCCACCCACTCTGAAACAATGGTGTTAATGCCGTTTTACGTTCTCTGTTGTCTCTCTCCTCCATGCACTCAGTTTTCAGTGCATGGGACTTCATGGCTCACTTCTCATCAATGTGATGGCTCATTGCCGAGATGTATGACTGTGTGTTCATAGACGTTCAACAATATGTTGTTGACACCATGTATGGTGTTTAAGAGCTAGTTTTACAACAGCGAACATTTGGTAGTATAGCCTATTTGGAAAGAATAAGGAAGAGTGTTGAGGTCATTGGCTCAGTGTTCTCCATTATGCCTTTATGTTTATCAGAAGGTCCTCAAGGCAAAAGGATACCTTACAGGATCCGTGGCATTAGTGTTTTATTTATATTTATTACGCAGTCACATGGCTAATAAAATATCAGAGATGATATACTGCGTGGTATTACATTGACATTTTAGTCATTTAGCTGCAGACTCTCTTATCCAGAGTGACTTACAGTAGCATTAAGGGTTAAGTGCCTAGCTCAAATCTACAGATTTTTCACCCTGGTCGGCTCTGGGATTCGAAACCAGAGATCTTTCGGTTACTGGCTCAAGTCTCTAACCGCTAAGCTGCGTGGCGCACCATTGTTGAATTTAGTAATTTAGTCATACATTTCCACCTTGCATTTCTGCAAACCTACGATTGTGCAGATGTTGTTCATAGTTTACTTATTCACCAAGTTTGATAGGACAGAGTTGAGATTGATAGGACAGGGTAGAGGTTGATAGGACAGGGTAGAGGTTGATAGGACAGGGTAGAGGTTGATAGGACATTGAAGTTGATAGGACAGGGTAGAAGTTGATAGGACAGGGTAGAGGTTGATAGGACAGGGTAGAGGTTGATAGGACAGGGTAGAGGTTGATAGGACAGGGTAGAGGTTGATAGGACAGAGTTGAAGTTGATAGGACAGGGTAGAAGTTGATAGGACAGGGTAGAGGTTGATAGGACAGGGTAGAGGTTGATAGGACAGGGTAGAGGTTGATAGGACATTGAAGTTGATAGGACAGGGTAGAGGTTGATAGGACAGGGTAGAGGTTGATAGGACAGGGTAGAGGTTGATAGGACAGGGTAGAGGTTGATAGGACAGGGTAGAGGTTGATAGGACAGGGTAGAGGTTGATAGGACAGGGTAGAGGTTGATAGGACAGAGTTGAAGTTGATAGGACAGAGTTGAAGTTGATAGGACAGAGTTGAAGTTGATTGGACAGAGTTGAGGTTGATATCAACTCTACCATAAAGGCCTGATTTGGTGGAGTGCTTCAGAGATGGTTGTCCTTCTGGAAGTTTCTCCCATTTACACAGAGGATCTCTGGAGCTCTGTCAGAGTAACCATCAGGTTATTGGTCACCTCTCTGACCAAGGCCCTTCTCCCCCAATTGCTCAGTTTGGCCTGGCGGCCAACTCTACATAAGTATTCAGACTCTTTGCAATGAGACTTGAAATGGAGCTCAGGTGCATCCTGTTTCCATTGATAATCCTTGAGATATTTCTACAACTTGATTGGAGTCCTCTGACATGTTTTGGAAAGACACACACCTGTCTATATAAGTCCTGCTGTTGACAGTGCACGTCAAAGCAAAAACCAAGCCATGAGGTCGAAGGAATTGTTCGTAGAGCTCCGAGACTATTGTGTCGAGGCACAGATCTGGGGAAGAGTACCAAAACATTTCTGCAGCATTGAAGGTCCCCAAGAACACGGTGACCTCCATCATTCTTAAACTGAAGAAGCTTGGAACCACCAAGACTATTCCAGTATCATGCTGTGGAGATGTTTTTCAGCGGCAGGGACTGGGAGACTAGTCAGGATGAGGGAAAGATGAACGGAGCACTCAGGACCTCCGACTGGAGTGAAGGTTCACCTTCCAACAGGACAACAACCCTAAGCACACAGCCAAAACAACGCAGGAGTGGCTTCTCGACAAGTCTCAGAATGTTCTTGAGTGGCCCAGCCAGAGCCTGGACTTGAACCCTGATCGAACATCTCTGGAGAGACTTGAATATAGATGTATCCAACCTGACAGAACTGAGAGGATTTGCTGAGAAGAATGGGAGAAACTCCCCAAATACAGGTGTGCCAAGCTTGTAGCGTCATACCCAAGAAGACTCAAGGCTGTAATCACAGCCAAAGGTGCTTCAACAAAGTATTGAGTAAAAGGTCTGAATACTTATGTAAATGAAATATTTCAGTTTTTTTTATTATTATTAATTTGCAAAACATTTTGAAAAACGTTTTTTTGCTTTGTCATTATGGGGTATTGTGTGTAGATTGATGAGAAAAAAACTAACTATTTAATAAATTTTAGGATAAGGCTGTAATGTAACAAAATGTGGAAAAAGGTGAAAGGGTCTGAATACTTTCTGAATGCACTGTATGTGGCTACAATGTTGTTTGGTTATTGTTTGAACAGTTGCTGGGATTTATGAAATGCATTTCAGCATAGGGCTGGGCGATATGGCAAATAAATGACCACGATATCTATATATTTTTTTAATTCGATAATTATCACAATATTAATCAAATAATGTTTAAAAAGTGCATATCTGCTTCAGACCCAAGAATGCCTGAACAAACCACTAGGTTAGAGCGTTGGGCCAGTAACCGAAAGAATGCTAGATCGATTCACCAAGCTGACAAGGTAAAAATCTGTCCTACCCCTGAACAAGGTAGTTTAACACTGTTCCCCGATAGGCCGTCATTGTAAATAAGAAGTTGTTCTTAACTGACTTGCCTAGTTAAATAAAGGTTACATTTTACATTTTTTATTATGTGAGCTACATATAAAATTATACTTTGAGGAAAATTGTTCCATGTTTGCAGCCAGGGAGCACGTACCTGGGGTCAATTAAAATGATAAGCCTCTTGAAACCTCCCTTTTCGACTGTGCTAATTGGTAGCATGTCCTTAGCAATGCAATGCATACTAGCACTTGTGATGTCTTTTGTCTTTTCGATGTTTGCTTGTAGGGCCTAAACGCTGTCAGTGTTGACTGCTTCGGGCAAACATCCCTAGATTGGCTGGTGCTTGAGGGGCGTTTATCAATACCGTGGCATAAACTCAAACTTCCTGTATGTTGAAAAAGGTTTGTTGTATTACCAGACTTCGTAGCCACCTGTCTACGGCACAATTTGCACCAAACATTGCTCTGCTCTTGGTGAGACTTCAAAAAGCCAAACCACTTCCAAATGACTGAAACAGTTGAACCCTTTTTATCAATCATTTCTTTGTTGGAAGCTGCTCCTTCTCCATGGCTATCACCGCCACTGTTTTAGCCTAAAATCACTCATTTTCCGTGGTTAATAGTGGCTACTCCATCACTCGAGGTACTAAATGTTTTTTAGTGGGTGTGTACCTCTCCACGTGCATATTGTTACTTCTCTGCACGTTCCTGCTGCGTCACAGGTGAAATGGACTGCTGTAACTCATTATTCTATATCGACATTATCGAAAATGAATCTAAATGTTTTTATATCGTTACTGAGGGAAGTAATTACCTCGATAATTATTGATATTAATTTATCGCCCAGCCCTATTTCAGCATATATTTTCCAAGATAAGCTTTAGCTAGAACACATTTTTAAGATGATCAATAATTGCTTTTATAAAAGACTGAATAATACATCTCAGAATAAGAACTCAGAATGTGGTGAATGTACAAGATTCTGACGCTAAGATATAATACATTAATATCCATCACATCATCAACCTTTATGGGATGTTACTGACATCATTAATATTAATCACATCATCAACCATTATGGGATGTTACTGACATCATTAATATTAATCACATCCACAACAGTAATGGATGTTACTGGCATCATTAATATTAATCACATCCACAACAGTAATGGATGTTACTGGCATCATTAATATTAATCACATCCACAACAGTAATGGATGTTACTGACATCATTAATATTAATCACATCCACAACAGTAATGGATGTTACTGGCATCATTAATATTAATCACATCCACAACAGTAATGGATGTTACTGGCATCATTAATATTAATCACATCCACAACAGTAATGGATGTTACTGACATCATTAATATCCATCACATCATCAACCGTTATGGGATGTTACTGACATCATTAATATTAATCACATCAACCGTTATGGGATGTTACTGACATCATTAATATCCATCACATTCTCAACCGTTATGGGATGTTACTGACATCATTAATATTAATCACATCATCAACCGTAATGGATGTTACCGAAATCATTAATATCCATCACATTCTCAACCGTTATGGGATGTTACTGACATCATTAATATTAATCACATCCACAACAGTAATGGATGTTACCGACATCATTAATATTAATCACATCCACAACAGTAATGGATGTTACTGACATCATTAATATTAATCACATCCACAACAGTAATGGATGTTACCGACATCATTAATATCCATCACATTCTCAACCGTTATGGGATGTTACTGACATCATTAATATTAATCACATCCACAACAGTAATGAATGTTACTGACATCATTAATATGAATCACATCAACCGTTATGGGATGTTACTGACATCATTAATATCCATCACATTCTCAACCGTTATGGGATGTTACTGACATCATTAATATTAATCACATCATCAACCGTTATGGGATGTTACCGACATCATTAATATCCATCACATTCTCAACCGTTATGGGATGTTACTGACATCATTAATATTAATCACATCATCAACCGTTATGGGATGTTACTGACATCATTAATATCCATCACATCATCAATCGTTATGGGATGTTACTGACATTATTAATCACATCCACAACAGTAATGGATGTTACTGGCATCATTAATATTAATCACATCCACAACAGTAATGGATGTTACTGGCATCATTAATATCCATCACATTCTCAACCGTTATGGGATGTTACCGACATCATTAATATTAATCACATCCACAACAGTAATGGATGTTACTGGCATCATTAATATTAATCACATCATCAACCGTTATGGGATGTTACTGATATTTTTAATATTATACTTAACCCTTATTTTTCTTAAACCTGCATGGATGTTTAAGGGCTTGTTAGTAAGCATTTCACTGTGAGTTCTACTCCTGTTGTATTCGGTGCACGTGACGAATAAAATGTTATTTGATTTGATTTTATATCATAACGCTGAAAATGGATACTAACATTTGAAAAAGAGAAACCAATTATAGACCATATAAAACCTTTACAGAGAAAGTTTCAAGATGATCCAATGTAAGGTTCACGTTTTACAAAAACGTTTCTTCAAAATATGGTATGGATGTTACATCGCCTGTTCCAGTTACCCCCCCTGTCTTTACAAGACTGTAGAAGATGCAAACAAAACTCTAGACACTTCAATTTGGTCTGTAATGCGTCATTAACATCTCATCTCCATAACTAACACTGGGGGGGGGGGGTCAAACTCTGTGAGCCATGAAATATGATTGACTGACGAGACTTTTTTGAGACTTGGGCCTCTATTTTAACACACCTAATGGTAAATCTAAGCGCTGGTGCATTGGGAAAGTATTCATACCCCTTGACTTATTCCACATTTTGTTGTGCTACAGCCTGAATTCAACATGTATTCTCTCTTGTCCCTCTGCAGCAGACATGTGGTGAGCAATATGTTTGGAACTCCGAAATCGCTATTGAATTGCAGTATCTAATCTCAATAGCATACCTATAGAATCGCAACACGTATCGTATCGGCACCTAAGTATCGTGAGGTCCCTGGCGTGAGGTCCCTGGCGTGAGGTCCCTGGCAATTCCCAGCCCTACTAGTATATCTCCCCATGTTATAAAACATAATAATTGTTGTAGAAAGAGCTGATCAATCTGAAATTCTCAATATTGTTTGGAGTCGTGTACTCTTCCTCTGTGCAGCTCTAATGAAGGAAAATGAAAACGAGACTAAGATTAATGGTAAAGCACTGCATCAATCACTTTTTTATTTGTGTGTTATTTTGTCCTTGGGTTGTCTTGTCTTGGCTAATTAAGTCTGTCCCATTTAAGGGGATTTAACCATCACATTTTATAATGGACCTATTGGATTTGACAGCCTTGGAGCAGGCAGCATCAACATCTTTCTAACAGCTGGAGAGAAGAGAGTGAGAGAGGGTATTTACACTGATTTATTACCGTCCTCTATCAATCCTTGACACAGGAAAGACGTGATGATTTGACTATAATCTAATTTTACTGAAGGGTTTAATTCAGTGTTGAAAGTGGAGTGTTTTTGCTTAATACCCACTTAATCGCCACTGATACGTGTCAAAGTAGTGTAGTGGATTGCACCTTATCAATTACTAGAGCTGATGGAACAGATTTGGAATGTTATTAAGCTTAAAATGTTTATAAACTATTGTTTGAATGTGCACACGGCAGGAGGCCTATGTGTGAATGTTTCAAAATGCAATTTGCACGAGAAACACTGTTCTAAAATGTGCACCGTGGTGTCATGGACAGAGATAGAAATGTCTGTTATAAAGAGGAGAGATCTAAAGATGCAACAACTATTATGGGATGTTAATATGACTTGGATAATGCCTTTGGCTGCTAGACAATGAAAGGGGGCGGCAGGGTAGCCTAGTGGTTAGAGCGTTGGACATGTAACCGAAAGGTTGCAAGATCGAATCCCTGAGCTGGCGAGGTAAAAACAACTGTCGCTCTGCCCCAGAACAAGGCAGTTAACTTACCGTTCCTAGGCCGTCATTGTAAATAAGAATGAGTTCTTAACTGAGTTGCCTAGTTAAATAAAGGTTAAATAAATAAACTTCACAGAACCAGGAGAACGCATAATGAGTAAGCCGTTATAAAATAATTGCCTCCACATTTCTATGGTGGGATTTTGTCTTTAGGCTTCTACTTTGAAGCAAGGTAAGATGCCTCATCATATGAAATAAAACGTCCAGGTTTCAAACAATTAAGGAACAGGAAAAATATAGCGATGCTAATGATAGATGGTAGATGGAACGGCTTTCCCAAAAACATTCTCTATTAATTGTTAACCAGCTACAAAGCTAGCCTATGCCTGCCTACCTGTCAGAATGATATGATTATATCATCAATCCAGTGGCTATTTATTTTGCAAACTCCATCTCATGTGCTAATCAAACAGTAGTGCTAGGTGCCTGCACACTTGAATTAAAGGGGAACTGCTCTCAGAAATCAAAATGTATTAGATTCTACTTAGACCTCAAAAGTGGTCTCCCTGATGTGGTTTAAGCATTGGTATGGACTTAGAACATACAATTGTGTTGTTTTTCTGTAAAATAAGTCAAATAAAAAATTGTGACTTTGAGAACACAAATCTGAAAAAAAATTGTAGAGAATCTGAAACCTGTGAAATTCTGGCTCAGTTTATCTGTTTCAATAGTAGGTCTACTATTATCCTACTGGACAGTACAGCTTGGGTTGGTCTACTATTATCCTACTGGACAGTACAGCTTGGGTTGGTCTACTATTATCCTACTGGACAGTACAGCTTGGGTTGGTCTACTATTATCCTACTGACCAGTACAGCTTGGGTTGGTCTACTATTAACCTACTGAACAGTACAGCTTGGGTTAGCCTGACTGTGAAAGACCAATATGGGCTTCATCATTTTAGATCATTCAGAGTGTATGTCACTGCTTCTCATAGAATTGTTCACGAAGGGGGCCTTTTTCCTTCACCGGGCCATTTGGAAATGTTTGGGGGAAATTAGAGTCCAGGCTCCACGACACCACTGGAGTTACCGTAGCTCCAAAGTCTCATCGCTTTTACAACATGTTCTTTGTCATTTTAGCTGATGTTATCCTTTTGCCCGTTTTGATTGGTTTTGAACTGAGGATAGGACATGTTTGGATATTCAAATATTAAGAAGTTGAGATTTTCCTAAAGCCATCTAGAACTGTGTGAGGATGAACTCCCACTATTGGTAAAGAGGATCTAGCCAGTCCATGTATTCTGGTTATTTCTCAGTCTGTTCTTATGTGTCAGTGTAAACACCTCTAACGTAGCAGTAAGAGACTTGCATGCAAAGGCATTCTGGGGATGTTTTTGCATGCTGTTCATTGCAGTGTTATCAATTGGCTTTGTTTGGTGTCATTTCTCCTGGTTGTAAAAAGAACCAAGAGCAAGGTCCTGCTGGGTAACTGATGTTTGACTAGGGTCTGTCACCAATCCGCTGGACACAGTGTCATTCAGTGTCCCTACATGGAGCTGCTCAAGGCATTCTTTAGACCAAACTGTAAAAAGTGACAATGTGCTACTGTTCAGTCAATGTGAATCAAACACAGTCAATATTCAGATTCAACTTCAAACAGGAACCAGCTATTTGAAATGTCCTCATTTTATATTTTTCTCTGAATGACGCTAATACCTAGAATTTTGTGAGAAGTTGAGCAACAAGGATTAGATGGGAAGAATTCAACTTCCCATCTTTCAAGCTGAACATAACATAGCTGGCTTTCTGTATGCATTAGCTTAGCGCTTGATGATTACAGCAGTTCTCAGTACAGAGGAAGTGTTGACTTCTGTTGTTTCATCAACATTAGCCTAATCAGCTCACAACTTCTGTCTCCCAGACTAGCCTATAGTGAGTGGCCTAATATACAGTCAGGTCCGTAATTGTTGGCACCCTTGATCATAGCTGTGGGAAGTGCTGAAGGTGTTGCAGCACCTCCTGGTGGTGAGGTGGCAAAACTGCAAGCATCTGTGTTGCAATTTTTAAACAACGAATACATAATTTCTCTGTTAAATTATTATTGTGAATAATAATGAGATTGGGGAGAGTGAAAATGGCATTTTATTACACCTTCACTTATACAATTTAAATGTTTGATTTCGTTACTTTTGTGTTAATTGGGCTCAAAACCATTCCATATATGTATGTATACACAACAGTCAGCTGTTTGTCTTGTCAATTTGACTGTGTTCAGGTGTGTTAGTAATTGGTTTATGTCTTGAAAGGTGGTCTGTTTTGAATAGTGGGAGAGGAATGCTTGGAAGAGGTAGACATGCTATCAAATTCAATCAATCAAATTTATTTTATATAGCCCTTCGTACATCAGCTGATATCTCAAAGTGCTATATGCTCTGCGGGAAAAGTGTTTTTGTTTTAATAATCTTTTATGGTATGTTTTAACCTCTTTAAAACCATCTGTTTTATAGCCTAAAATATTTATTTAATTCGGACAATTGTCCGTCCAGTTATTCTTGTTTAATCTCTTGATTTGTACGGGGTACGGCCAGCTGTGTCACAGGGAGAGAAACAAAACGTGGGATATTTATATATGGGTCCCATTGTGCGTGTAGAGCTCACAGCTCTGTGATATGTTCTTATATATATATTCAGTTGTGGGGGTTTGAATTCGGACACGCACTCTGCTGTACGATAGACAGTTTAGTTTGTGTTAAGTCAGGCCTCTCTGTCCTTCTCGCTCTCCCCCGTGTCTCTGTCCCTCTCCCCCAGGACCTAAAATGAACACCCGCCAAATGCGGGGGGGGGGGGGGGGGGATGCTCCAGTAAAAAGTGAAGTACGATCATGGCAAACACTGCAGTAGCTGTTTTCAAAGTATTTCTGCCTGACGCTGCAACACTGCATGGCTGGGGACTGTGCGCACCTGAAGAGCTGAGTGACAGATTCATTTTTAGAAGCGCTGCGCGGAGGGATAAAAGTTGTTCTAATTTTTACTTGAAACATAAGTTTACTGAAGTGAAACTTTTGTTGTTGTGTTTCTTGGCTATTTACATTGTTTTGTTCACAAGCTAGGTTGTTTTTCAATGTTTGAGTTTCAACTGCTAGGGAAGAGAAGCAAATGGGGATACTAGTCAGACTCTCAATCTCACAGGCATAAACAGGGTTGCCAGGTCTAGCTAAAATGTATAGCCCATGACCTCGAGAAACCTGCCCACAAGGAAAACTAGCCCTATTTATTATTATTTTGCAGCAAGAGATGCCTTGCCACATTTATCCAATAAACCCTTTTTCCATAACATTATCGAGCGAATTAAGGAATATTGACTTGATTTGTTAGAACGTAGACTAAGAAACTAAATGTGTTTTTTCCATCAAAATAATAATTATTGCAACCTTAAGAATATGTCCCAAGAGAAAAGATAAACTTGCCAGATCACTTTCTATCAATGGATGTCGATTTTACTTGTTTTTCTGCAATGATTAAGCAATAAGGCCCGAGGAGGTGTGGTGGGCTATATGGCCAATATAGCATGGCTAAGGCCTGTTCTTAGGACACAAACCCCCTGAGGTGCCTTATTGCTATTATAAACTGGTTACCAACCCGTGGTATACGGTCTGATATACCGTGGCTTTCAACCAATCAGCATGGCTCAAACCACCCAGTTTATAATTGTGAAATTGTGAAATAAATCCAGATTGTGCGTGTGCATAACTATAGATAAATCCGACAGGAGAGTTTGAGTGATGAAAGTTGGGCAGAGGATCTCTGTGCAAGAAACACTTGGACAAACTTTTTTAACCCCCTAAATAAAATAATAATAATAATCTAAAAAAACACTAATTTCTAAAAATGAATTTTAGGCTATTTTCTGGGAATTGTGCAGTTATTATGTGTCAGATGTCAAGATTACATGGCTACCACAGCATTCTGCAGTGATATGTCATCCCATCTGGTGTGCGCTTAGTGGGACTATAATTTGTTTTCTAACAGGACATCGACTCAACAAACCTTCAGGCTGTGTTTGGGCTATATCAAATCAAATTGTATTGTATACACATGGTTAACAGATGTTAATGCTAGCGAGTGTAGCGAAATGCTTGTGCTTCTAGTTCCGACCGTTCAGTAATATCTAACAAGTAATCTAACAATTTCACAACAACTACATTATACACACAAGTGTAAAGGAATGAATAAGAATATGTACATATAAATATATGGATGAGCGATGGTCGTGCGGCATAGGCAAGATAGATGGTATAGAGATGGTGTAGATGGCAAGATGCAATAGATGGTATAGAGTACAGTATATAAATATGAGATGAGTAATGTAGGACATGTAAACATTATATAAAGTGGCATTATTTAAAGTGACTAGTGATACATTACATAAAGATGGCAAGATGCAGTAGATGGTATAGAGAACAGTATATACATATGAGATGAGTAATGTAGGACATGTAAACATTATATAAAGTGGCATTGTTTAAAGTGACTAGTGATACATTTATTACATCCACTTTTTTATTATTAAAGTGGCTAGAGATGTGAGACAGTGTGTTGGCAGCAGCCACTCTCCTTGATTTGACCAAGAAGGAGAGTGATCAGCTGACCTGGCTTCCACAATCACCCAACCTCAACCCAATTGAGATGGTTTGGGATGAGTTGGACCGCAGAGTGAAGGAAAAGCAGCCAAGAAGTGCTCAGCATACGTGGGAACTCCTTCAAGACTGTTGGAAAAGGATTTAAGGTGACGCTGGTTGAGAGAATGCCCAGAGTGTGCAAAGCTATCATCAAGGCAAAGGGTGGCTACTTTGAAGAATCTCAAATACAAAATATATTTAGATTTGTTTAACACTTTTTTGGTTACTACATGATTCCATATGTGTTATTTCATAGTTTTGATGTCTTTACTATTATTCTACAATGTAGAAGACATCATTCCTAGGCAGCATGTGAGTTTCAAGTTTACAAGTTTCAAGCTTAGAATTTAGCCAACAATTTCTACCGATCTGAGTGCCAGTTATGATTTTCATGTGCACATTTTCGTGGAACTGTTTAATTTAAATAATAACGCTTTTGTTTTCTCAAAAACAATATCACGTGATTAATAATACAAATTAGAATTAAAATGTTAAAATCTAAAAGTTTAAATTCCACTTGTGCGACAGCACCAGCCTCTGCCATGTGGACACACTGATTCACCGTGGGCCGTTGGCAGCTGAATAAATGAGCGCATTGAACAGACTTGGTCAATGTAGCACTTCTTTGACTTACTGTTTTGAGGTGAAGAAAAGATCACTAAGAAGTTCAGCCAAATAGTGGTGGTGAGTTAAGACAATCAGAAATCAGACATCCCCAAATTTCTTACATTGGCGCGCAGCAGGCGAGTTAGCCTACTTGTCCGCCTGCTCAGGCACTCACTCTCCGTCAGCATTAAGAGGACAGAGAAACCAGACACACGCTCATTGCTAACATGAAGCGCTACAAACAAACTCAGTGTATTGATAAAATGTAGTGTAGGTTGCTACTGTGTACAGGGAGAGGGAGACACTGCAGGTTCATTGGACCCTGAGGACCAGAGCTGAATTTCACAGTAGGCAACGTAACACATAACAGCAGTCTATTCCACCGGTGTGGCTGAAACAAAGACAGGAACAGACGACTGACTGATGCCAGGCCTACGTCTGGTAGAGTGAATAACGGACTGTGTAAAAATACATGTTGATAGGGTAGAATCAGGGGCCTTGTTTCCAAGCTGCTCGCTTCCACAGGGTATGATTAGTTGTGTGTCTGATCACCACGCTCTTTCCGTGTAACCTTCCTCCATAGTTACAGTAGACCTAGTTCTTACAGGAAAGAGCTGATTCAGAAGGACTCCTTATTTCAATAACAGGATACATCGGTATAGTCTTAACGACACACCCCTGAGCGTGCCAGTCCACACACACACACACACACACAAAACACACACACACACACGCACATAGTTCCATCTATAATTCAGATCCATTTAGCATGTCACCAGCACCTGTCTTTAACCAACTAGGAACTAAGCTGAGACAAACTCTTAGCCCATTCTGATAATTATAGCTTTCTAATAGGTCTCTTCCTCTATCTAGGAAGTAGGCATGGAGATATAGGCCTATAGGTCACTTCCTCTTCCTCTATCTAGGAAGTAGGCATGGAGATATAGGCCTATAGGTCACTTCCTCTTCTGTCTAGGAAGAAGAGAAACGTGGTTAGAGCACAGTACAGTAGAGTTCAGTTCAGTAGAGCTCAGTTCAGTAGAGTAGAGCTCAGTTCAGTAGAGTATGTATGAGTACATTTACATTTTAGTCATTTAGCAGACGATTCAAGTTTGGAACATCACAGTAGAGCACAGAACAGTAGAGCACAGTAGATATGTTCAGTAGAGTACAGTACAATACAGTATATTTTACTGTACTCTAATCTAGTGTGATGTACTGTACTTTTCTTTACTGTACTGTACTGTGCTGTGTTGTCAAAATTTGCGAAACATAGACATCTATGATTGGTCCAGATTTGGTCCGGCCTGGGCTGACCAAATCAGCATCTGTGGACGTCCGGTGTGGGTCGGTTATCCATGGGCGAGGATGTTTGTTGCAGCAAATGGAAAGAGGGTAGGTGGTAGGTGTCAGTAAGAGCCGGGGGAGGTGACATTAACTGGAGAGAGAGACAGAGAAAAGAGAGAGCGGAAGGGAGAGGGAGAGGTTGTCCAGACTGTTTTCACAGTCTTGCTTTGACCACCAGATGACAGAAAGAGAAAAAAAACAGTTATGAGCTACGGCCGGGACGATACCAGAATCTTGATCTTTTTTCCATTGAAAAAATGAAAACACAAAGCAGACCAAACTCCTAGGTCCTTTCAAAACCGGCTGTATATAAAATATAGTGTTTTAGTTTTTGGAAATAAATAAATGTGAATCCGGACGACAAAATATATATTTTTCCAAATTTAGGGCTGATTTCCCTAAATTAAAACCGCTTCGTGTTTAGTTTCCTTTCAAGGGTACTAAAGAGTATCGTGATACTGGCATCGTACCGGTCTTAATATGAGCTGAGTATAACAGTATGCCTGTGGAAGGGAGGACAGCAGCAGGTGACCCAACTGTGGTTTGTAACTACTATTATTTCCCTTTCTGGCCAATTAATTTGCATTAGGCCTAATTCCGTTACCGATTTGGTAACAGAATTATGAGTTTTAATCCCTTAATAATTCTTAAACAAACTTGATATCAGTAAAAACATATTATATTATATTAAAAACAAAACACATATAACTATTGGTAGGTCTACATCTACTTGTTACTCCTGTGAACATTCATTATCCTCCCTCATGAGGGACAGAAATGAGAAAAAAAACAGAAATCAAAGCCTTTGCTTATTCCAAATTATTTGAAAATTGGTTGAAAAATGTATGTATTTATTTTATTTCACCTTTATTTAACCAGGTAGGCCAGTTGAGAACAAGTTCTCATTTACAACTGCGACCTGGCCAAGATAAAGCAAAGCAGTGTGACAAAAACAACAACACAGAGGTACACATAAACAAACGTACAGTCAATAACACAATAGAAAAATCTATGTACAGTGTGTGTAAATGTAGAAGGAGTAGGGAGGTAAGGCAATAAATAGGCCATAGAGGCGAAATAATTACAATTTAGTTTTAACACTGGAGTGATCGATGTGCAGATGAGCAAGTAGTGTGCAAGTAGAGATACTGGGGTATAAAAGAGCAAGAGGATAAATAACAATATGGGGATGAGGTAGTTGGGTGGGCTCCGCCAACCTCCCCGTGTGCCACCCCCTCCCAATTTTTGGGGGAGTGGCTTCTCGGGCTTCCATCGATGACTTGCCTCCTCATATCGTCGCCGCTCCTCCTTCGCTGCCTCTATCTCCTTCTTTGCACTACGATATTCTCCAGCCTGCGTCCAGGGTCCTTTACCATCCAGGATCTCTTCCCACGTCCACCCGTCCTGTCCACGCTGCTTGGTCCTTCTTTGGTGGAATGTTCTGTTACGATCGTCGAAATGATCGGACCAAGGTGCAGCGTGTTAGGCGTACGTTTTATCTTTATTAAAAATGAACACCTAAAAATAACAAATGGAAAACGAACGTAATGTTCGGTAGGCTACACAGAGCTGTACAAAAACAACACCCCACAAAACTAAGGTGGCAAAACAGGCTGCCTAAGTATGATTCCCAATCAGAGACAACAATAGACAGCTGTCCCTGATTGAGAACCATACCCGGCCAAAACATAGAAATAAAGAACATGGAGTTTCCCATCCGAGTCACACCCTGACCAACCAAACATAGAGAATAAAAAGATCTCTACGGTCAGGGCGTGACAACGGGAGCATACAGGTCGCAGTGGTGGGTAGTATATGGGGCTTTGGTGACAAAACGGATGGCAATGTAATAGACTACATCGAGTTTGCTTAGTAGAGTGTTGGAGGCTATTTTGTAAATGACATCGCCAAAGTCAAGGATTGGTTGGATAGTCAGTTTTACGAAGGTATGTTTGGCAGCATGAGTGAAGGAGACTTTGCTGCGAAATAGGAAGCCGATTCTAGATTTAATTTTGGATTGGAGATGCTTAATGTGAGTCTGGAAGGAGAGTTTACAGTCTAACCAGACACATAGAATATGTGGACAACAACAAATACCTATGTCAGAACCATCCACTGTAGTGATGCGGTTGAAGAGCATGCACTTAGTTTTACTAGCATTTAAAAGCAGTTGTAGGCCACGAAAGGAGTGTTGTATGGAATTTAAGCTTGTTTGGAGGTTTGTTAACACAGTGTCCAAAGAAGAGCCAGAAGTATACAGAAGGGTGTCGTCTGCGTAGAGGTGGATCAGAGAATCACTAGCAGCAAGAGCGACATCATTGATATATACAGAGAAAAGAGTCAGCCCGAGAATTGAACCCTGTGGCACCCCCATAGAGACTGCCAGAGGTCCGGACAACAGGCCCTCCGATTTGACACACTGAACTCTATCTGAGAAGTAGTTGGTGAACCAGGCGAGGCAGTCATTTGAGAAACCAAGGCTATTGAGGCTGCCGATAAGAATGCGGTGATTGACAGAGTCGAAAGCCTTGGCCAGGTCGATGAAGACGGCTGCACAGTACTGTCTTTTATCGATGCCGGTTATGATATTGTTTAGGACCTTGAGCGTGGCTGAGGTGCACCCATGACCAGCTCGGAAACCAGATTGCATAGTACGGGTGGGATTTGAAATGGTCGGTGATCTGTTTACTCAGATGACTATAGTGATGTTTCTCTAATACAGTATGATGGCTATATAATGCAACCATTGACTCAGATGACTATAGTGACTATTCATTCCATATCCATTCAAAACATATCTTTCTCCTAACTCCAAACAATTGAATAATAAATATTGATTAATTAGTTGGGTGCTTATAATTGTCCTGTATTACACATGTATAAGTGTGTATTATACGCATGTGGGAATTGGAATTGCTTATCTCCTCCCGTCTCCTCCTGAGACACCCTTGGAGAGTGGGGTCACAGCCAAGGTCAGCCATTGGCGCAATTAGGGTTTAGTGCCTTGCTCAAGGACACTTTGACAGATTTTTCAACTTCTCGGCTCGGGGATCGAACTAGCGACCTTTTGGTTACTGGCCCAACTTTCTAAATGCTAGGCTACCTGCCACCCCCTGGGCTACATTAGAGGCAAGTTCCTGGGTTCCTGGTACTGCATAGACACTGTGTCTTGTTGGTGTTCCTGGTACTGCATAGACACTGTCTTGTTGGTGTTCCTGGTATTGCATAGACACCGTGTCTTGTTGGTGTTCCTGGTACTGCATAGACACTGTGTCTTGTTGGTGTTCCTGGTACTGCATAGACACTGTGTCTTGTTGGTGTTCCTGGTACTGCATAGCCACTGTGTCTTGTTGGTGTTCCTGGTATTGCATAGACACTGTGTCTTGTTGGTGTTCCTGGTACTGCATAGACACTGTCTTGTTGGTGTTCCTGGTACTGCATAGACACCGTGTCTTGTTGGTGTTCCTGGTACTGCATAGACACTGTCTTGTTGGTGTTCCTGGTACTGCATAGACACAGTGTCTTGTTGGTGTTCCTGGTACTGCATAGACACTGTCTTGTTGGTGTTCCTGGTACTGCATAGACACAGTGTCTTGTTGGTGTTCCTGGTACTGCATAGACACTGTCTTGTTGGTGTTCCTGGTACTGCATAGACACTGTGTCTTGTTGGTGTTCCTGGTACTGCATAGACACTGTCTTGTTGGTGTTCCTGGTACTGCATAGACACCGTGTCTTGTTGGTGTTCCTGGTACTGCATAGACACGGCGTCTGTCTTTGTATTGATTTGGTATCCTCACCCGATTGGCGTCATTAACTCATTATCATAATGGTAATTAGATGCAGAGGGATTGATGTTGCCTGTGGGATCTGAGATGGCTAGTTTTCCCACTGCAATCGAGACGCTGATTACGCTCATATGAATTAAGTGAACACATGGCGTTCTGCCACACACCAGAACTGGATAATTTACAAGGCCGAGTGGGTGTCCTGTGTCTCATCTCTGACTGAGACAAGGGCGATGAGCAAGTTATACTGGGTAGGAGTTTGAGACATGCAGAGTAGTGATAGGAGGCCAGACACCACTGCAGTCCAAGGTGGATTATGAGTCACATTTCTCACCATAACAAACATCATTAAAGGCTAAAGGTAACAAACTGTAACTAGAGAAGAATAGGGTTGAACGTCCATGTTTCTAAAAATACCCATTTATTCGAGTCCTGCTGCTGGCTCGGGTAGCGAATTTAGATTGGTGGATTGGTTCAAAAAGTTGGCAGGGGCCCAAACGCTAAATCTTACCGTATGCTTCCCAGTTGACATATATAATGACAACCTTTTGTGACGCTTTTGTTAGTTTTGGTGTTCTGCAGGTTTTTTTCGGGGGGGCTGTTCATGCGCACACTTTTTTCTTGAGGGAAGTCAAATTTCCATAGTTGAAGTCTACGCCCTTTTCATCAGTGATTGGTCAACAGTACTACCCCTAGTAGGAGTGGGAACTATTGACGGGATTCTTCAATTAAGTGTTTCTGTGGTCATTCAACGAAACGACTAGTTTTCATGCACATTCTTTCACTTGAAAAGTACTGCACCAAACCTCTTAGTAAATGTGACATTGTGCGACTTAGACCTAGTTGGCAAAAACAGATATTTTTTTATTTATCTTAGATTAATTGACTATTTTGACAAGTGTTACTGGCTATGTTGACGCGAACAGTGAGGGGAGGAGGGGTTAACATAACGTAGTCTAACATCTGTTTCCTGTCTGTATGTCTCTCTGTCTCTTTGTCTGTGCTGCAAGATGAGAGGAGCGCGAGCCGGTGGGAAGTGTGCTGCATAACTGCCTGAGATAATGCTGTTGACACGCGCAGCCTGGAGCTGCTGCTGAGGGAGGAACAGACAGTCCTGTACAGTCAGGGAGCTACTCACAGAGAGGAACCATGTCCCACCACCACCACAGGAACAGCCAGGGCAGCCACCGCACAATGAGCGCCGAGGAGAGGAGCTCCACGCCCATCCGCCACCACAAGACACCTACACACAAGAGCGCCTCGTCCTCCTCCTCATCCCAGCGCGACGGCCGGCAGGTAAGTAGCGACCGACCTGCCCACCGCCAGACACAGAGTTAGACATAGTCAGCTGCTCTGGGAACAGTGACTAGTGGACTGATTCTGTCTCTGGTTCCTTGAGAAAGAGTGGGACTGACTGTTTGGTAGCAGCAGCTCCATCAGCACAGCCTGCAGGTGATCTCTCTAGGATTGGATGGTATCCGGATTTTCATACCGTCATACCGTTTCTGTACCATATCGGGGTTTACGGTATTACCGAATGTGCACAATGGGCACTATTTAAAAAATATATTGAATAATTGGGAGCACAAAACTATTTTGGCAACAGGGATCTTGATCCAGGAGGGGATTGAATATCTCTGTTCTAACCAGGAAGCTTGACCTTGACATCTAGCCACTTAGCTAGCAAGTTAGCAAACGAAACGCATAGCTGGAGCCCTGGGCTGGATATCCTTTATTTGACACATCTTAGATTTTTTTATATTTACACTTAACTTATAGTTAGTTATAAGCAGTGACTTTGCACGTACCCCTCAGACCCCGTGAAGCCGGGGTGCCCCCAAACCCCCTATATATATATATATATATATATATATATATATATATATATATATATATATACACTACCATCTTAGAACACCTACTCATTCAAGGGTTTTTCTTTATTTTTACTATTTTCTGCATTGTTTAATAATAGTGAAGACATCAAAACTATGAAACAACAGGGCCTCCCGAGTGGCGCAGTGGTCTAAGGCACTGCATCGCAGTGCTAGCTATGCCACTAGAGATTCTGGGTTTGAGTCCAGGCTCACAGGAGGGCCATGGGGCGGCGCATAATTAGCCCAGCGTCATCCGGGTTAGGGAGGGTTTGGCCGGCAGGGATATCCTTGTCTCATCGGGCACTAGCGACTCCTGTGGCGGGCCGGGCACAGTGCACGCTGACACGGGTGTACGGTGTTTCCTCTGACACATTGGTGCGGCTGGCTTCTGGGTTGGATGGGCATTGTGTCAAGAAGCAGTGCGGCTTGGTTGGGTTGTGTTTCGGAGGACGCATGGCTCTCGACCTTCGCCTCTCCCTAGTCCGTACGGGAGTTGCAGCGATGAGACAAGACTGTAACTACTACCAATTGGGGAGACTATGAAACTATGAAACAACACATATGGAATCATGTAGTAACCAAAAAATCTAAATATATTTTATGTTTGAGATTCTTCAAATAGCCACCCTTTGCCTTGACGACAGCTTTGCATACTCTTGACATTCTCTCATCCAGCTTCACCTGGAATGCTTTTCCAACAGTCTTGAAGGAGTTCCCAGATATGCTGAGAACTTGTCGGGAGGCCCTGCTTGTCCTTCAATCTGCAGTCCGACTCATCCCAAACCATCTCAATTTGGTTGAGGTCGGGAGATTGTGGAGGCCAGGTCTTCTGATGCAGCACTCCATCACTCTCTTTCTTGGTAAAACAACCCGTACACAGCCTGAAGGTGTGTTTTGGGTTTATTGTCCTGTTGAAAAACAAATGATATTCCCACTAAGCTCAAACCAGATGGGATGGCGTATCGCTGCAGAATGATGCGGTAGCCATGCTGGTTAAGTGTGCCTTGAATTCTAAATAAATCACAGACCGTGTCACCAGCAAAGCACCCCCACACCATAACACCTCCTCCTCCATGCTTCACAGTGGGAAATACACATCTTACAAAGACACAGTGGTTGGAATGAAAAATCTAAAATTTCCACAGGTCTAATGTCTAAGCTTTACAGTGGGAACCACACATGCAGAGATCATCCGTTCATCTACTCTGCGTCTCACAAAGACACGGCAGTTGGAACCAAAAATCTCCAATTTGGACTCCAGACCAGAAGTCTGTCCAGAAGGACAGATTCCCACCGGTCTAATGACCATTGCTCGTGTTTCTTGGCCCAAGCTAGTCTCTTCTGCTTATTGGTGTCCTTTAGTAGTGGTTTCTTTGCAGCAATTCGACCATGAAGGCCTGATTCACACAGTCTCCTCTGGACAGTTGATGTTGAGTTGTGTCTCTAACTTGAACTCTGTGAAGCACTTATTTGGGTTGCAATTTCTGAGGCTGGTAACTCTAATAAACTCTGGGTCTTCCATTCCTGTGGCGGTCCCCATGAGAGCCAGTTTCATCATAGCGCTTGATGGTTTTTGCGACGGTATTGTAAACAGTGAATTAGAATTCTTATTTAGGGTCAGCTTATGGGGGCTTAAATGTTAGGCCATTTAGTCATGGTGTGAAGCTGAAGCCTTTAGTCGTGGTGTGAAGCTGTGAACTGAACTGCCGTATCACCATAGCAACCAAGAAACAGGACATTGCACTGGAGTCTCTGACATCACAGCTTTTCCGAAGGTGAATCATGAATTATTCATGAGGCAGAGTGAGACAGTCAAGGCTCTATTGGTTCAGGAAACATGTGGCACGCCCTGGTATGCTGTGCTGTGTGGGAACTACTGCTTACATACCTGTAACCTTGGGATATTGCTTTCTGAAGAGGAGTGCTTTGGGGGAGTTTTGGGGGGAATTGCAGACTAGACAGAACACTTGCAGTGGCAGTCAGGCTTGCTGCTAAATGAGAGATGTACCCTTCCTATGGCTCTCTGGTTCCTGTCCTACACTGTCCCCTGTCCTACTCTGGTTCCTGTCCTACTCTGGTTCCTGTCCTTCTCTGGGTTCCTGTCCTTCTCTGGGTTCCTGTCCTACTCTGGGTCCCCGTCCTACTCTGGGTCCCCGTCATACTCTGGGTCCCTGTCCTACTCTGGGTCCCTGTCCTACTCTGGGTCCCTGTCCTACTCTGGGTCCCTGTCCTACTCTGGGTCACTGTCCTACTCTGGGTCCCTGTCCTACTCTGGGTCCCTTTCCTACTCTGGGTCCCTGTCCTACTCTGGGTCCCTGTCCTACTCTGGTCCCTGTCCTACTCTGGTCCCTGTCCTACTCTGTTCTGTGTCATCAAATACTGTACATGGTGTACAAAAGATGCCTTGTGAGCTCTGCAGTCTTCTAGCCTATTGTCTGAACTCACTCTGATCTCAATAACATATTGATGTCCCATTCCTACTCCTCTAATTTCACAAGTTTAATTAAAGTAGAGATTGAGGGAGGTAAGAGGTGCTCAACAAATTAGGGACTTGTCCAATTGAATCACTTCAGTCTGTTCTTTGTGAGGCTGCGATACCTAGAGAATGTTATTGGACCAAAGTGACTGCTGTTGTATTTGGTTACTGTAGTCATTTACCGGGCAGGAAAGTTCTAGTGGATTGTCTTGTTGTGTTGAGGCTGGAGGCGGGGCCATGTGGTGTGATTAATTAATTCAGGCTTATCCTGTGTCCCTGTTGGCTCCCAGGTGAACGTCACAGCTAGCTACAGCCCAGCTCAGTGTCGCCATCACCATAGTGATGCATTAACTCAAGACTCATCTTGATAACGCTATGTTGCCTCATTGTCTATGCTGGTTAGTGTGTGTGTGCCGGTGCCGTGCCGTATAAGGGTTACATCCTCTCTAGGGACTCCTGCAGACTACAGACCCAGGGTAAAGGCCATGAAAGGCTGGGCTGCAGTGCGTGTCAGTGTGCGAGGGGAAAGTGAGTGAAGTGGCTATTTGTGGGGGAAGCTTTAATGATATCCAGCACTTCTGGGATCAATACATTTCACTTCCCCTTATGCTACTGACCACCATTAAACGCTCTGGAGACCCTCACGAGTGCAACTAGACACCACCTGCCGTCTATATCACACACACACACACACACACACACACACACACACACACACACACACACACACACACACACACACACACACACACACACACACACACACACACACACACACACACACACAGAGAGAGAGAGATTCAACACACACACACACACAGAGAGAGAGAGAGATTCAACACACACACACACACACACACACACACACACACACACACAGAGATTCAACCCACACATAACTCATCATACACAGTCATCCCTCTGTGTATCCAGATAATCACACTAACATTTTCTTTATGCTTTCACAACCACCTGTCATCTCTTAGTTTTGAGACATATTAGATGTAGTGAGGAAGATTCATCTGAAAGAGTAGATTCCCTGTATGGAAGATTAATCTGAAACAGTAGATTCCCTGTATGGAAGATTAATCTGAAACAGTAGATTCCCTGTATGGAAGATTCAACTGAAACAATAGATTCCCTGTATGGAAGATTCAACTGAAACAATAGATTCCCTGTATGGAAGATTAATCTGAAACAGGAGATTCCCTGTATGGAAGATTAATCTGAAACAGTAGGTTCCCTGTATGGAAGATTAATCTGAAACAGTTGGTTCCCTGTATGCAAGATTCCTCTGAAACAGTAGATTCCCTGTATGGAAGATTCATCTGAAACAGTAGATTCCCTGTATGGAAGACTCATCTGAAACAGTAGGTTCCCTGTATGGAAGATTAATCTGAAACAGTAGATTCCCTGTATGGAAGATTAATCTGAAACAGGAGGTTCCCTGTATGGAAGATTAATCTGAAACAGTAGATTCCCTGTATGGAAGATTAATCTGAAACAGTAGATTCCCTGTATGGAAGATTCAACTGAAACAATAGATTCCCTGTATGGAAGATTCAACTGAAACAATAGATTCCCTGTATGGAAGATTAATCTGAAACAGTTGGTTCCCTGTATGCAAGATTCCTCTGAAACAGTAGATTCCCTGTGTGGAAGATTCATCTGAAACAGTAGATTCCCTGTATGGAAGATTCATCTGAAACAGTAGATTCCCTGTATGGAAGATTCATCTGAAACAGTAGATTCCCTGTATTGGAAGATTAATCTGAAACAGTTGGTTCCCTGTATGGAAGATTCATCTGAAAGAGTAGATTCCCTGTATGGAAGATTCATCTGAAACAGTAGATTCCATGTATTGGAAGATTAATCTGAAACAGTTGGTTCCCTGTATGGAAGATTCATCTGAAACAGTAGATTCCCTGTATGGAAGAGTCCACTGAAAGAGTAGATTCCCTGTATGGAAGATTCATCTGAAACAGTTGGTTCCCTGTATATTTCTGTGGGTGACCAGGAAAAGTATTTTGATAGCAGATGACAAGTGTATCAATGGCTGATTATGACTAGCAGGAGTGAAATCATAGAGGTAGCCACAGAAAGAGGCTGTGTTCATGGTAATGGTCAGAACACATTGATGGCAGATGATGTGATGAACCACCTGCACTGACAATGGAATAAATCTCTGCCTTTTTCACTGTGCTAAAATAAATCCAACAAAGCACTTGTTTTGTCCTTGTCTTTCCCCTCTGTCCAACCACCAAGTCCAATGTTTTACTCAATCAATTTTTTGTACCAGGCAATTTCATTGAGGACACTTGGCCAATGTAAAGGCTCTAAATGTGAAGGGACACTTGGGCAATGTAAAGGCTCTAAATGTGAAGGGACACTTGGCCAATGTAAAGGCTCTAAAATGTGAAGGGACACTTGGGCAATGTAAAGGCTCTAAAATGTGAAGGGACACTTGGCCGAATCGTTTCTAGTCATCTCTTCTCCTTCCAGGCTTTTTCATCTTTGAACTTATATGGTGATCGGCATCTAAACCTTCATAGTATTACCACGACAACCGGCAAAACAGTTCATCTTTCAACCCTGCTTCTATAAACCAATGAGGAGATGGGAGAGGCAGGACTTTCAGAAATAGAACGGGTTAAGGCCTTCTGGGTGGCTCAGTGGTCTATGGCACTGCATTGCAGTGCTAGCTGTGCCACCAGAGACTCTGGGTTCGAGCCCAGGCTCTGTCGCAGCCAGCCGCGACCGGGAGGTCCATGGGGCGACGCACAATTGGCCTAGTGTCGTCCTGGTTAGGGAGGGTTTGGCCGGTAGGGATATCCTTGTCTCATCGCGCACTAGCAACTCCTGTGGCGGGCCGGGCGCAGTGCACGCTAACCAGGTCGCCAAGTGCACAGTGTTTCCTCCGACACATTGGTGCGGCTGGCTTCCGGGTTGGATGCGCGCTGTGTTAAGAAGAAGGAGGAGGAGGAGGACACATGTCTTTCGACCTTCGTCTCTCCCGAGCCCGTACGGGAGTTGTAGCGATGAGACAAGATAGTAACTACTAACAATTGGATACCACAAAAATTGGATACCACAAAAATATATATAATTTTTTTAGAAATAGAAAGGAGTTCTATTTTAGCCCTTCGCATCGCAGAAGCTCGTTGGCGCTCGTTGGCACTCGTTGGCACGCGTAGTTTCCGGTCTGGTCAGCATGTAAGATGTCAAGGGGCATGGCTCAATGTAAAGGCTCTAAGAAGTCGGAGAGCCTTGAGAGAAATCACATCCACTGAAAGGTCTGTCCAAGGATTGGCTCCTAGGTCCCCCTCTTGATGAACAGTCCATCTGCTGCCCTTATCTCTCTGTGTGTAGAGAGTCAAGCAGACACCACATAGGTCTATTCCCACCTGCCCACACTGAGAAATCCTCTCAGTAAATACGCTCCACTATAGGTCAGGCTTTCCCTTCTGGCTCTATAGGTTTAGCTCAGTGATTTAATAGACCCAGTGCAGGTCAAAAGTAGTGCACTATATAGGGAATAGGGTGTAATTTGGGGAGTAGACAGGGTTTTATATTACCTCACACTGTGTTACATCCTATCATTAACACAGCAGCAACAGCCCAGCCCCTGAGTCTCATCACAATCGCATTGGCAGTGATTATCACTACTGTCTGCTGTTGATCAGCGCTGAGGCCCAATGGGTACTTGACGTAGAACTTAACATCCATCATGTGATGAACCAGCGCAGGTGGTTCATCACATTTCCAGTGGGTCAGAAGTTTACATACACTTAGTTAGTATTTTGTAGCATGGCCTTTAAATTGTTTAACTTGGGTAAAATGTTTCGGGTAGCCTTGCACAAACTTCCCACAATAAGTTGGGTGAATTGTGGCCCATTCCTCCTGACAGAGCTGGTGTAACTGAGTCAGGTTTGTCGACCTCCTTGCTTGCACACGCTTTTTCAGTTCTGCCCACAAATGTCCTAATCGATTGATGTCAGGGCTTTGTGATGGCCACTCCAATACCTTGACTTTGTTGTCGTTAAGCTATTTTGCCACAACTTTGGAAGTATGCTTGGGGTCATTCTCCATTTGGAAGACCCATTTGCAACCAAGCTTTAACTTCCTGACTGATGTCTTGAGATGTTGCTTCAATATATCCACATAATTTTCCTGACTCATGATGCCATCTATTTTGTGAAGTGCATCAGTCCCCCCCCGCAGCAAAGCACCCCCGACAACATGATGCTGTCACCTCCGTGCTTCACGGTTGGGATGGGTGTTCTTCGGCTTGCAAGCCTCCCCCTTTTTCCTCCAAATATAACGATGGTCATTATGGCCAAACAGATCTATTTTTGTTTCATCAGACCAGAGGATATTTCTCCAAAAAGTACAATCTTTATTCCCATGTGCAGTTGAGCGGCCTTTCAGGTTATCTTGATATAGGACTCATTTTACTGTGGATATAGATACTTTTGTACCTGTTTCCTCCAGCATCTTCACAAGGTCCTTTGCTGTTCTGAGATTGATTTTCACATTTCGCACCAAAGTACGTTCATCTCTAGGAGATAGAACGCGTCTCCTTCCTGAGTGGTATGACGGCTGCGTGACCCATGGTGTTTATACTTGCGTACTATTGTTTGTACAGATGAACGTGGTACCTTCAGGCGTTTGGAAATTGCTCTTAAGGATGAACCAGACTTGTGGAGGTCTACAATTAGGTCTTGGCTGATTTATTTTGATATTCGAATGATGTCAAGCAAAGAGGCACTGAGTTTGGTACACCTCCAGTTGACCCAAATTATGTCAATTAGCCTATCAGAAGCTTCTAAAGCCATGACATCATTTTCTGGAATTTTCCAAGCTGTTTAAAGGCACAGTCAACTTAGTGTATGTAAACTTCTGATCCTATGGAATTGTGATACAGTGAATTATAAGTGAAATAATCTGTCTGTAAACAATTGTTGGAAAAATTACTTGTGTCATGCACAAAGTAGATGTCCTAATAGACTTGCCAAAACTATAGTTTGTTAACAAAACATTTGTGGAGTGGTTGAAAAACTAGTTTTAATGACTCCAACCTAAGTGTATGTAAACTTCCGACTTCAACTGTAGATGTAGGTAGAGTTAAAGTGGCTTTGCATAGATAATAAACAGAGAAACAGCAGCGTAAAATAAGGGGTCTGGGTTAGAGGTCGACCGATTAATCGGAATGGCCGATTAATTAGGGCCGATTTCAAGTTTTCATAACAATTGGAAATCGGTATTTTTGGGCACCGATGGTTTAAAAAAAATATTTGTATTTATTTATTATTTATTTACCTTTATTTAACTAGGCAAGTCAGTTAAGAACACATTCTTATTTTCAATGACGGCCTAGGAACGGTGGATTAACTGCCTTGTTCTGGGGCAGAACGACAGATTTTCACCCTGTCAGCTCGGGGGATCCAATCTTGCAACCTTACAGTGAACTAGTCCAACGCAATAATGACCTGCCTCTCTCTCGTTGCACTCCACAAGGAGACTGCCTGTTACGCGAATGCAGTAAGCGAAGGTAAGTTGCTAGCTAGCATTGTTTTTTATAAGATAAGTTTAATCATAATCACTAGTTAACTACACATGGTTGATGATGTTACTAGATATTATCTAGCGTGTCCTGGGTTGCATATAATCTGAATGAGCGGTGGTAGGCAGAAACAGGTTCAAACATTCATTCAAACAGCACTTTGTGCGTTTTGCCAGCAGCTCTTCGTTGTGCCTCAAGCATTGCACTGTTAATGACTTCAAGCCTATCACCTCCCGAGATGAGGCTGGTGTAACCGAAGTGAAATGGCTAGCTAGTTAGCGCGCGCTAACTAGAGGGACGGAAGCTATACTGTTACACTGGCAATACTAAGTGCCTATAAGAACATCCAATAGTCAAAGGTTAATGAAATTCAAATGGTATAGAGGGAAATAGTCCTATAATTCCTATAATAACTACAACCTAAAACTTCTTAACCTGGGAATACTGAAGACTCATGTTAAAAGGAACCACTAGCTTTCATATGTTCTCATGTTCTGAGCAAGGAACTGAAACGTTAGCTTTCTTACATGGCACATATTGCACTTTTACTTTCTTCTCCAACACTTTGTTTTTGCATTATTTAAACCAAATTGAACATGTTTCATTATTTACTTGAGGCTAAATTGATTTTATTGGTGTATTATATTAAGTTAAAATAAGTGTTAATTCAGTAATTGTCATTATTCCCCCCCAAAATGTTTTAATCGTCCGATTAATCGGTATCGCCTTTTTTTGGTCCTCCAATAATCGGTATCGGTATTGGCGTTGAAAAATCATAATCGGTTTACCTCTAGTCTGGGTAGCCCAGATTTACCCCAAGGTGTCCCTCTGGCTATCTACCCCACAGTGCTGCTGCCGTGTAGGTCTAGATAATTATAGCCCAGATTTACCCAGATTCACCCTAAGGTGTTCTCAAGTATCGTTTGTTATATTCCCTGCTCCTAAAGACCTTACCTGTAGTAAAGGTTTGATTCATTGCAGTATTAGAGGTTAATGTAGCCTAATACACCAGTGTGTTTCAATGTAGCTAGGTGTCGTAATGTAGCCTAATACACCAGTGTGTTTCAATGTAGCTAGGTGTCGTAATGTAGCCTAATACACCAGTGTGTTTCAATGTAGCTAGGTGTCGTAATGTAGCCTAATACACCAGTGTGTTTCAATGTAGCTAGGTGTCGTAATGTAGCCTAATACACCAGTGTGTTTCAATGTAGCTAGGTGTCGTAATGTAGCCTAATACACCAGTGTGTTTCAATGTAGCTAGGTGTCGTAATGTAGCCTAATACACCAGTGTGTTTCAATGTAGCTAGGTGTCGTAATGTAGCCTAATACACCAGTGTGTTTCAATGTAGCTAGGTGTCGTAATGTAGCCTAATACACCAGTGTGTTTCAATGTAGCTAGGTGTCGTAATGTAGCCTAATACACCAGTGTGTTTCAATGTAGCTAGGTGTCGTAATGTAGCCTAATACACCAGTGTGTTTCAATGTAGCTAGGTGTCGTAATGTAGCCTAATACACCAGTGTGTTTCAATGTAGCTAGGTGTCGTAATGTAGCCTAAAACACCAGTGTGTTTCAATGTATACTGAACTAATATATAAACGCAACATGCTTCTGCCCTACCAAGCAAAAAAGGCAGTAACTGCTCATAGCGTGGAACTAAATAAAATGCTTTTATTTACCTTGGTTTCAGAGTGACTTTATGCAGTTACTGATAACATGACCCCCATTTTCTCAAAAAACACTACAATAGAGGCAGGATACTTGTCCACATGATTAAGGATATATTTAATGTAGCAAAAAAATTACATTAACTCAAGTGAGCAGTTACTGCCTTTTGCTTGGTCGGGCTGCATTGCTTCGGCCTAATCATGGCCGTCTCTTTTCAAGTTCTATTAAGGCATTTGCATTAACCGTCTAGATCGTTTTACTACCTGGGTTTGTGATTTAATAGCCATACACTGAATCCAACCAATGGAGTGCAACTGGTTATTGCACTGCTTTAATGATTTTGATGCATTGGGCTCCCAAGTGGCGCAGCGGTCTAAGACACTGCATCTCAGTGCAAGACGCATCACTACAGTCCCTGGTTTGAATCCAGGCTCTTATCACAACCGGCTGTGATTGGGAGTCAGCGTCGTCCGAGTCTGGCCAGGGTAGGCCGTCGTTGTAAATAAGAATTTGTTCTTAACTGACTTGCCTAGTAAAATCATTTTTATTTAACTAGGCAAGTCAGTTAAGAACAAATTCTTATGTACAATGACGGCCAAACCCGGGCGACGCTGGGCCAATTGAGCGCCGCCCTATGGGACTCCCAATCACGGCCGGATGTGATTCAGCCTGGATACGAACTAGGGACTGTAGGGACGCCTCTTGATTGATTTTTAATATAATTAATCTGCAGATAAATCGCCAAACATAGTAGTAGGCTATGCAGACTTTTCTGACTCGCGGATTGAAACGTTTATGTAAAAATAAGCCTCGTAGCCGGTTTAAAAATGAGTCTGTTATCGGCTATTTAATAGACGGCCAGTGTTTATGGAAAACACCGATGAATTATATTCGATGAAGATGCTGAACCCTCACTGCAGGAACAATAGGTAGGCTAGTGGAGAGAGAGCCTCATTCTGGTCCAAAATATTATAAAATTAAACAGATTTTTCAAAAGCTAAGGACACTTATATGGTATTATTAAAGATATTGATGAATATCTACTGATTTAATCACTGTCGACAATGGAGCAGTCAACTGCTGGTTTAACAGCTGCCTCAGTCTTCCGTCATTCCGTCATCCAGGCTGTATCACAACCGGCCGTGATTGGGAGTCCCATAGGGTGGCGCACAAATCAAATCACATTTATTTATATAGCCCTAAAACTGTCAGCTGATATCTCAAAGTGCTGTACAGAAACCCAGCCTAAAACCCCAAACAGCAAGCAATGCAGGTGTAGAAGCACGGTGGCTAGGAAAAACTCCCTAGAAAGGCCAAAACCTAGGAAGAAACCTAGAGAGGAACCAGGCTATGTGGGGTGGCCAGTCCTCTTCTGGCTGTGCCGGGTGGAGATTATAACAGAACATGACCAAGATGTTCAAATGTTCATAAATGACCAGCATGGTCAAATAATAACAATCACAGGCAGAACAGTTGAAACTGGAGCAGCAGCACGGCCAGGTGGACTGGGGACAGCAAGGAGTCATCGTGTCAGGTAGTCCTGAGGCATGGTCCTAGGGCTCAGGTTCTCCGTAGGAGAGAGAGAATTGGAGAGAGCATACTTAAATTCACACTGGACACCGGATAGGACAGGAGAAGTACTCCAGATATAACAAACTGACCCTAGCCCCCCGACACATAAACTACTGCAGCATAAATACTGGAGGCTGAGACAGGAGGGGTCAGGAGACACTGTGGCCCCATCCGATGACACCCCCGGACAGGGCCAAACCGGAAGGAAGGACAATTGGCCCAGCGTCGTCCGGGTTTGGCCGGCGTAGGCCATCATTGTAAATAAGAATTTTTTTCTTACCTGACTTGGTTAAATAAATAAAAAATACTGGTAGATCTATTCCTGACTTTGTTTCTCAACAGGGAATTCATGTTTACAATATTTTTTTCTTTGGTTTTTGCCACAATTGAAATTGTAGACTCGTTTTTATGACTAGATTACTCATCTACCCTCAATCTCCCATCCACAGTGATTGATTGACAAGTCGTAAACAATACCAATTTCTTGAGTCACAAACATCCTGCCCCCAGTAGCAGCATAATTTGAAGAAGAAACATCATTGTAAAACAGTAAAACTGTTTACAGTAAAACTGTAAATATGACGTGAATCTCAAGAGTAGAGAGGTTTTCATATTAAAGATTCTCTTATTTTGTTACGGTTATCTTCTCTTCTGAAGAGGAGGTGTAGCAAGGATCGGACCAAAATGTGGCGTAGTTGGTGTTCATGTTCTTTAATAAAGAAAAAACTAAAACATGAACAAAATAATAACCGTGAGAAAACCTAAACAGCCTTATTTTTTTTTATTTTTATAAAAATAATTTATTATCATCAATACCATTCATTCTTTACAACTCATAATTTCCATACAAACTCAAATAGTGTTATTTTAATTTAAACAAAACAAAAACCCCAAACAAAACCTCAGGGGAGCATCTTCCCTCCCCGTCATCCTACAAACTACCTTTCCCTATCTCCCCATCCCTAATCTATCCCCTTACAAATCTAAATGACACCCAGCCCTAAACCCCCCTTCCACCTCTCCCGGGCAGCATGCTGCCCCCACTTCCTCTCCTCCCTCTTCATCCTCCCCCTCAAATCTCCTTCCACCCTCCTCACTATCCCTTCCACCCCCCAATCTCTCCCTGTCTTCACCATGTTCTGCCTGGCTTCCCACAGCCCCCGTTTAAAGAGACTCATGAGAAGCCAGAGCAGAAACCTCTCCCTATCCGTCCCTCTCGCTCTCCCTACACCTCTCTCTAACCTGGCCCACGTCAATACAAAATCCCCCCTTACCAAACCTAACAACACCCGTGCCCTAGCCCATACTACTCCGGCAAAGGCACAGTCCCAAAAGACATGGCGCACAGTCTCCTCCCTGCCACAAGAAGATCTTGGACAGGTGGGGGATTGCACCAAACTATACCGGTACATGATGGAACGTACCGGCAAGCACTTATGGAGGCTCAACCAATTCAGGTCCTTGAGCCTGTTGTCCAGACCCCGCGCCTGCACTCCCTCCCAGACCACTTCCGAGATGCCCACTACAGGCGCCGGACTCCCTGCCTTTCTGACCTCCTCGTACAGGTGCCTGTGATCTAAACCTACTCGGGCAACTTCAACCTCAGGGTGCTCACGCAGCCACTTGGCCGCATGACCAAAGTGCCACGGCAGCTGTTCCGCCCGAGGACCCGTGTTAGACCACACCATTACGCTTCTCGCCTGATACGAGAAGAACACCCGCAGGAGGTAACCGGACGGGTGTATCACTGGATGAGCAAGCTCCGTTAACAAGAAAGAAACAAAAATTGCGTCCAGCTTGAGGGGGAAATGTGGTACCCCCCTACCTCCCTCCCCGATGGGACAAAGCATGCGTGCCCTGGCGACCCACTCGCACCTGCCACTCCACATGAACTGAAACACAAGCCTCACTAGAGGCCTCCTCAGACTAGCCGGCAATGGGTAGATGTACGCCAAATACAAAAGAGACGGCAACACATCCACCTTTAGAACCAGGACTTTGCCCATAAAAGACAAATACCTAGCCTTCCACATTTCTAGCTTCCTCTGTACCACTGCGATACGCATGTTCCAGTTTAGCGTCGCTGAGCCGGAGGTCTCAAAATGGACCCCGAGAATCCTCAGGGCCCCCTCACAGAGAGATAACCACCCGGGCACATCCGTTCTACCGCGCCATCTTCCGAAAAACTTGACGGAAGACTTTGCATGGTTCAGAACTGCTCCCGACGCTCGGGTGAAATCCCCAAAGATGGCAAGGGACCTTGTCAGGCACGAGTCCTTGCACAGCAGCAAGGAAGTGTCGTCGGCGTACTGCGTCATCTTAACACGCAGCCCACCACTTCCAGGGATCAACAAGCCTTCCACCCCTGTGTCTGCCCTAATGGCAGCCCCCAGAGGCTCCATGTACAGAACGAAGAGGAGAGCCGAGAGTGGGCACCCCTGCCTGACCCCAGACGAGAGGTCAAAAACGTCACCCAAGTGACTATTTACACTAACTCGGCACCCCGCTCCGACATATAATGTACGAATCCATCCTATGAACTTCTCCCCAAATCCTAATCGACCTAACACTCTGAATAAAAATGATCTATTCACGCGATCAAAGGCTTTCGCCTGATCTAGCGCTGCTACCATTAAAGGCAGCCCTCTATCTTCAACCCAAGCGATGGAGTCCCTGATTAACTGTAGGTTCCATCTAATAGAGCGGCCCTCTACCCCGCACGTCTGATCCTCATGGACGACGTAGGGAAGGGCTGTGCGCAACCGGTCTGCTAAAACCTTTGCAAGTAGCTTGTAATCTACACACAGCATGGTCAATGGCCGCCAGTTGCCAAGGTCTGTTACTTCCCCCTTCTTATATAAAAGTGACAGCACACCAACAGCCATTGATCCCCCCGGGACCCCCGTCTCAAGGATGGCCTTCAAGACTTCGAGGACCACTGGTCCAAGTATACCCCAAAACTTGAGATAAAACTCAGCCGGCAGCCCATCTATCCCAGGCACCTTCCCTTTTCCCATCCTCCTAAGAGCGCTCTCAACCTCTTCTAGTGAGATCTGGGCCTCCATCACTTCTCTAATGTCCTCCGGCAACCGCCTGGACAAGTGTTCTAAAAACACATTTCCCTGCTCTACATCTATTTCCCTTTCCTTAAATAAACCTTGGAAATGATCAGTTGTCACCCTGACCATATCCTCTGGTTCTCTAACTATACTACCATTTTCTTCCCTAACGCCATGCATTACCTTCCTACTCTGTCTGGCCCTAACCGACTTAAAGAACATAGCAGAACAAGTCTCATTGTGTTCTAGAAAGCCACTATGCGCACGCTCCAGGAAAGCTCGAGCCTTCCGCTCCTGCAACTCCCTGAGCTGCGCCTTTAGGGTTGCGGATCTCTCCCAGTCAAACGACCCGCCGAGGTTGCCTGCCTCGTACTCGAGTTCAATTAACCTTTGGATACGATCCACCTCCCTCCTCTCCTCCCTTTTATTCCTCTTGCAATATCCTATTATAAAAGCCCTAATCCTCACCTTAACTAAATCCCACCACTCTAACACCCCCTCGCACATGGACCGGAGACCCTCAAGCCTCCAAAAGAAACCATAAAACCCATCAACAAAAGCCTGCTCCTCCAGCACATCCCGATCTAGCTTCCAGTACCCCCTACCAAAGAGGCAGACTGGCGACCCCACCTGCAGGAGCACCCCGTCGTGATCCGAAAAGAAAACAGGCAACAGCCGCCCAGACAACTTACCCAAAGACCTGGGTACAAAAATATAGTCGAGCCTCCGCTCAACCCCCCCTGGAGTTGCGCCATGTAGGACCGTCCATTTTCGGAGTAGTGTGCAGACCACCATCTACCAGACCATGGCAAGCCATTAGCCTGGCAATGGCGCCTGCACTGCTATCCCCCCCTCTTCCTAAATCTGTATTAAAATCCCCCCCTATCACTAATTTCCTATTTGTGACACACAGGGGCGTCAGACAGTCCACCATCTCCCTCCTGTCTGCCACCACCTGTGGTCCATACACCACCACTAATCTAAAATTACAATCCCTTATCGTGACATCCACCCCTATAACCCTCCCCTGCATTACCACAAAATAATCCTCCACTTTAACCTCCCTGTGCCCACACAAAATCCCTACCCCCGATGAGTGCACCCCCCCAACACCCCAAACCGACTCCCCCTTGTCCCACTCCCTCTTAAACCTATTAACATCCCCTCCATCCCTCAGGTGAACCTCCTGTAAAAAACAAAAATCAAACCCCACACCCTCCAAATAACTAAAAACCGCCCTCCTCTTAACACAATCCCTTAAACCCCTTACATTTAAACTAACAAAAGTAAAATCAGACCCCATGAAAGAATAAAATAAAAACATGTAATACACTCAAATTCTAAACCCAGACAGAAAAAAACAAAAACAGGAGACTCACCCGATGCTCCCCTGCTCCATATCTACCGGTGATGACACCATCTGTACTCCCAACATCCCCCCCTCTTCCTCCATCTCACCAACCCAGGATGCAGGAATAGTGTTTGGCTCCGGGGTGCCCTGCACCCTGGGTCTACCCCCACAATCCTCCCCCTCCCCAGTGCTGCAGCTGGATTGGAAAAAATTTGGCGAGGCTGAGTCCCCAAACAAAAAACTCCCCACCTCCTCCTGTACCCAGTCCTGAGTCCTGTTAGGTGTGTCCCCACCCAACAGATATTGAGAGCCTGTGGAAACCAGCAGCAACCCAGAGGTTTCTCCCACCCCCATCACTCTCTTGGCCATCCCCTCCCTCTCACTGTCGGCCAATCGCTCCCTCCTCTTCATTCTCTTCTTTGGTGATGACGGCAGTGGAGAGATACCAACCCCCCCCCCCGCCAGCTCCTCCACCATACCCCTCATCTCTTCCACCAGGGCACATTCCCCCCATTCCACTTGCTCTTCCACCGTCTCCTTCTCCACCACTCCTCCATCACTTTCTTCTCTCTCATGCTCCTCCACTCGGTTGCCGTCTTCCGCCGCTTTTCCTGGTTCTCCTACTCCCGTGCCTTCCGTTTCCTTCTCTCTCTCTTCCTTCCGCCGCTTCTTGCTCCTCCTCCTTCCTTGTGGCCTTCCCCTCTGGACCTGTACTCTGATCATGAGGCGTGCTTCCTTCCCCTCCTCTTCTTCCCCCATCCCCCGCCCCTGCTCCCCCCCCAGCCGCAGACGCATATGACCGCTGACGGGCCGGGCACCCCCGCCACAGGTGTGCTGACGAGCCACACCCATGGCACGTCTTAGGCTTGTCACAATCCCTCGCCTCATGATCCTCAGATGCACAAAATCTGCATTTTCTTGTACTGCATGAGGCGAATATGTGACCATAGGCCATACAGCGTCTGCAAAATGGGGGCTGACGTGCATAAAACAACGTCCCCCTGTCAGCCCCTAGGGAGAACATAGCAGGAGGATGGAGGTAGCCACCATGTCCCTTTGGGTCCTCTCTGAGGAGGGCCTGGAAACCTCTCCTCCCATTCCAAAACCCAAGGGAGTCTTAGAGGTGCCTTGCTGAGGAGACGTTATCCATATATCTCCCCAGAAAAGCCCTCACCTCTTCGTCCTTAACGTAAGGGTTGTAAATGTTGACAGTTACAACCCTAAAATTATTCTTCGCCAGGCTTGTTATTTCGTAGTAGCACATCGGCCTCTCACCTCCCATTGCTCTTGCCCTTCTCAGGATATCATCGTGTTTTGCCTCTGTATATAGTGCCACGTCGTATGCTCCCTCCAACGAGTTGCCTTGGAAACAAAACACGTCCTTCACCGTCAGCTTTAGAATCCCCATCAATATTATCCTTCCAAAAGATTCCCGTCCTAAAGGCTCCATCTCCTTTTCCTTCCAAGCAAACCTAATCGTGTTAGCCAGCCCAATCCCAGGGACCGACCGTGTTGATGTATTTAGCACCATCTCCGCAAGGAGAATGGCGCTCGTTCTCTTCTCTTCCAAAACAAGTGAAAAGAAAAAACCAAAGTGACTGAGCCTATCTTGTGCAAACAAACACAGAGACAGGAACAATCACCCACGAAAACCTCAAAGAATATGGCTGCCTAAATATGATTCCCAATCAGAGACAGCGATAAACACCTGCCTCTGATTGAGAACCACTTCAGGCAACCATAGACCTTTCTAGACAACCCCACTATACCACAATCCCAATACCTACAAAAAACCCAAGACAAAACACACCACATAATAAACCCATGTCACACCCTGGCCTGACCAAAATAATAAAGAAAACACAGAATACTAAGACCAGGGCGTGACATATTTAGAAAATAGTGTTGGTCACAAAGGCCTAGACGATAATCAAAACAACTAACAACACACTGAATTCATACATTTTCTGTCATTTTAATTGTAGTCAAGTCATGTATTTCCAATACCACAACTCGTTTTACCAATCTGGGAGGTAAAGTCGTTAAAGTTCTCATTAATTTAGCTTTGTATTTCGGATGGAATCAAGGCATTAGAATGTACCAGAGACATGTACCAAAATAGAGCTCGTTCTGCCACCGCCCTGGCTGGCTACGCCATGTACCTGAGGAAACCACTGCGGTCCGGGCCACTGCGGTTCTGTACTGTTGCTGTTTTCTCTGCTGTTACCGCCGGACCCGGAGAAGTGAACAGATGAGTTCCGACACGGCTCTGTTTTTCTCTCCATCCCTAGGAGGCAGACAGCTGGGAAATCATTGAGGGGCTGAAAATCGGTCAGAGCAACGTCCAGAGGCCAGATAAACACGAGGGCTTCATGCTGAAGAAGCGAAAATGGCCACTGAAAGGCTGGCACAAGGTAGGGCTTGATGGCCGACCGAGAGAGACAACACTTGTACTTGTTTTCATCGATTTCCTTGTTGTTTAAACCCTTCAGAAAAGCCATCAACCACACCCTCTTTCAGAAAGAGTACATTCATTTCCAGAGACAAGTGCTGTTATTCCTCCTACTCAATGTTTGTTCTTGTTTTTCCTACAGCGTTTTTTTGTCCTGGACAATGGGATGCTGAAGTACTCCAAGTCACCAATTGATGTGAGTAACCCTGACTCGTAGCCAATGGAGCAGACACAGAGCAGGGATGGAGGGCAGCCTCAGTTGGCATCCCTATGGCACAATGGTAACTTAGCAGAAACACCTCCAGGGTCACTATGTTTCTGCTGCCCGTGTCATTCTGTAGGAAATCTTCAAATGACTGGCAAAACTGCTGCATCCACACTTATCTGATGTTTCCAAAGGGTCCTTCCTTCCACAGTGTCTCCTGGAAGCAGCCATGTTCTTGTCAGCCTTGATCTCTTTGAACCAAACTGACAAACTAGCCTCACTGCATGATATTGCGTAATAGTGCAGAATGATGATTCATGGTGGTTACTTACTAAGACTTCAAGTAGACCTATAAGACTTCAAGTAGACCTATAAGACTTCAAGTAGACCTATAAGACTTCAAGTAGACCTATAAGACTTCAAGTAGACTTATAAGACTTCAAGTAGACTTATAAGACTTCAAGTAGACCTATAAGACTTCAAGTAGACCTGTAAGAGTTAAGTAGATCTATAAGACTTCAAGTAGTCCTGTAAGAGTTAAGTAGATCTATAAGACTTCAAGTAGACCTATAAGACTTCAAGTAGACCTGTAAGAGTTAAGTAGATCTATAAGACTTCAAGTAGTCCTGTAAGAGTTAAGTAGGGTAAGGGTAATGTAGGCCTATAAGAGCAAAGTATTCCTAACAGAGTCAATTAGTCCTTTCGATCATGATCCGATATCTTTCTTTCTTCACCTTGAGATTCCATTTATACAGCAACAATGAGACGTCATACATGACTTATGTTAACTCTCTTTCCTCTAAGATTCAGAAAGGCAAGCTGCATGGCTGCATTGATGTGGGTCTCTCTGTCATGTCCATCAAGAAGAGAGCCCGTCGCATTGACTTGGACACAGAGGAGCATCTCTACCACCTCAAGGTTAGCATTGAGTTGGACACAGAGAAACATATCTACCACCTCAAGGTTAGCATTGAGTTGGACACAGAGGAGCATCTCTACCACCTCAAGGTTAGCATTGAGTTGGACACAGAGAAACATATCTACCACCTCAAGGTTAGCATTGAGTTGGACACAGAGAAACATATCTACCACCTCAAGGTTAGCATTGAGTTGGACACAGAGAAACATATCTACCACCTCAAGGTTAGCATTGAGTTGGACACAGAGAAACATATCTACCACCTCAAGGTTAGCATTGAGTTGGACACAGAGAAACATATCTACCACCTCAAGGTTAGCTTGAAAGATTCACGGGATGGATGGTAGTCTAGCCCTTGTCTGAGGGCTTGGACGATTACAATTTCTATGAACTATAGCCTACTGTGGCATCTCTCTCCTCTTCTTTCCTCTCCCCTTTCCTCTCCTTTATACAGATCAAGTCTCCAGACATCTTTGACTCCTGGGTGGTCAAGCTGCGCTACCACCGTCTCTACCGGCAGAATGAGATCGTCCGCTCCCCCCGAGACGCCACCATGAGGACGTTTCCTCCCCCTGCCAGCACCGAGTCCCCCATCCCTCACCCCCACCCAGCCCCCTCCCCCGCTGCAGGACAACATGAAGTAAAGGTGGGCTCCTCTTCCTTGGCGGTTAGCTCCTCTTTCCTGTCAGTTAGCTCCTCTTTCCTGTCAGTTAGCTCCTCCTCCCTGGCGGTTAGCTCCTCTTCCCTGGCGGTTAGCTCCTCTTCCCTGGCGGTTAGCTCCTCTTCCCTGGCGGTTAGCTCCTCTTCCCTGTCGGTTAGCTCCTCTTCCCTGTCGGTTAGCTCCTCTTCCCTGGCAGTTAGCTCCTCTTCCCTGGCAGTTAGCTCCTCTTCCCTGTCGGTTAGCTCCTCTTCCCTGGCGGTTAACTCCTCTTCCCTGACGGTTAGCTCCTCTTCCCTGGTAGTTAGCTCCTCTTCCCTGTCGGTTAGCTCCTCTTCCCTGGCGGTTAGCTCCTCTTCCCTGTCGGTTAGCTCCTCTTCCCTGGCGGTTAGCTCCTCTTCCCTGGCGGTTAGCTCCTCTTCCCTGGTAGTTAGCTCCTCTTCCCTGGCGGTTAGCTCCTCTTCCCTGTCGGTTAGCTCCTCTTCCCTGTCGGTTAGCTCCTCTTCCCTGTCGGTTAGCTCCACTTCCCTGGTGGTTAGCTCCTCTTCCCTGGCAGTTAGCTCCACTTCCCTGGCGGTTAGCTCCTCTTTCCTGTCGGTTAGCTCCTCTTCCCTGTCTGGTTAGCTCCCCTTCACTGGTGGGTTAGCTCCACTTCACTGGTGGGTTAGCTCCTCTTCACTGGTGGGTTAGCTCCTCTTCACTGGTGGGTTAGCTCCTCTTCCCTGGTGGTTAGCTCCTCTTCCCTGGTGGTTAGCTCCTCTTCCCTGGCGGTTAGCTCCTCTTCCCGGTCGATTTGGCTCCTCTTCCCTGGCAGTTAGCTTCACTTTCCTGTCAGTTAGCTCCTCTTCCCTGGCGGTTAGCTCCTCTTCCCTGGCGGTTAGCTTCACTTTCCTTTCAGTTAGCTCCTCTTCCCTGTCGGTTAGCGCTACTTCCCTGTGGGAAGCTTACCAGAGCTCAGCTTACCACAACAGAGAACAACTGTGCCGAGCTAACTGACAGGGAAGAGGAGCTAACTGACAGGAAAGTGAAGCTAACTGACAGAAAAGCTAACTTTCCTGGCAGTTAGCGCCACTTCTCTGGCGGTTGGCACCTATTCACTGTCAGTTAGCTCCTCTTCCTTGCCAGTTAGCTCGGCACAGTTGTTCTCTGTTGTGGTAAGCTGAGCTCTTTTCTGTCTGACCCACATAAAAAGCTATTAATGTTTCAGTATACAGACACGCAACATTTCATTTGTGACTGGTTCTATTACTACTAACAACCCTGTTCAGTTACTGAGCTAATTATAAGACTAATGAGTCTGAATCAGATATGGTCTTAATGCCATAATGCTGTGGGTAATTACAGTGGGTAATGTGGTGAGTAATTACAGCGGGTAATGCTGTGGGTAATTACAGTGGGTAATGTGGTGAGTAATTACAGCGGGTAATGCTGTGGGTAATGTGGTGAGTAATTACAGCGGGTAATGTGGTGAGTAATTACAGTGGGTAATGTGGTGAGTAATTACAGTGGGTAATGTGGTGAGTAATTACAGCGGGTAATGCTGTGGGTAATTACAGTGGGTAATGTGGTGAGTAATTACAGCGGGTAATGCTGTGGGTAATGTGGTGAGTAATTACAGCGGGTAATGCTGTGGGTAATGTGGTGAGTAATTACAGCGGGTAATGCTGTGGATAATGTGGTGAGTAATTACGGCGGGTAATGCTGTGGGTAATTACAGTGGGTAATGTGAGTAATTACAGTGTGTAAATATAGTGGGTAATTAAAGTGGAAAATGATGTGAGTAATTACAGTGGGAATGTTGTGGGTGATTACAGTGGGTAATTATGTGAGTAATTACAGTGGGTAATGCTGTGTGTAATTACAGTGTGTAATGCTGTGTGTAATTATACTGGGTAATGCTGTGGGTAATTAAAGTGGGTAATTATATGAGTAATTACAGTGTGTAATTGCAGTGGGAATGATGTGGGCAATGATGTGAATAATGCTCTGGGTAATTACAGAGGGTAATGATGTGGGTCATTATAGTGGGTAATTACAGTGGGTAATGCAGTATCACTTATATTTGTCTGTGAATGTGTTAAGGCAAACACACTGTGTCCCCAGGGAGAGAACAGTCTGGCAGACTGAAGCCATTAGGACATCAAACAGGCCTGTATTCAGAGCAGCTGGGTCTGGGCCTTTTCTGGGTCTGGGCCTGGTCTGGATATGGGCCTGGTCTGGGTCTTGGCCTGGTCTGGGTCTGGGCCTGGTCTGGGTCTGGGCCTGCATGGGTCAGGGCCTGGTCTGGGTCTGGACCTGGACCTGCATGGATCTGGGTCTTGGCCTGGTCTGGGCCTGCATGGGTCTGGGCCTGGTCTGGGCCTGGGCCTGCATGGCCTCCTACTGATCAGCACTCTCACAGGGCCTGAGACCGAGTCAGTAAACATCTGCTGCTTTGAAGTGATGGTGAAACAGAAGGGATATCTTTGGTGGTTTGACATTTAGAGTTGTAGGCCACATACTACCACATACCCTTTTCTTCAGCTATTATACAGATTTCTCTTAGAAGGTATGGAATTATCTTAGACTTGAAAGCCTGAAACATAATATTTCTTTCACATCTGGTGTGTGTTATTCAGGTGTTGTAGACTGAGCTGTGTTAACTAACCAACCCCTTTGTCTCTCTTCATGTCCTCCAGCAGACCAAGCCCACCAGCCTTCCACCATGGCAGTCCCCCCCGGCCCCCAGGAGCAGAACCAGTCCCCCAACATGGCAGTCCCCCCCTGCCCCCAGTAGCAGCACCAGCCTCCCACCATGGCAGTCCCCCCCAGCCCCCAGTAGCAGCACCAGTCTTCCACCATGGCAGTCCCCCCCAGCCCCCAGTAGCAGCACCAGTCTTCCACCATGGCAGTCCCCCCAGGCCCCCAGTACCAGGAGCAGCTTGCCTGCCTCCTACAGTAACGGGCAGAGCAAGGTGGCCGCATGGCTCCAGGAGTCAGAGGAGATGGACAAGTGTACAGAGGGTAAGTTCTTCCTCTCTTCCTTCCTCTCTTCCTCTCTTCCTCCCACTCTTCCTCCCTCTCTTCCTCTTGTCCTTCCTTTCTTCCTCCCTCTCTTCCTCCCTCTCTTACTCTCTTGCTCCCTCTCTTATTCTCTTCCTCTCTTCCTCCCTCCCTCTCTTCCTCCCTCTCTTCCTCTCTTCCTTCCTCTCTTCCTCCCTCTCTTCTTCTCTTCCTCCTCTCTTCCTTCCTTCCTCCCTCTCTTCCTCCCTCTCTTACTCTCTTCCTCTTTTCCTCCCTCTTTCTTCCTCTCTTCCTTCCTTCCTCCCTCTCTTCCATCCTCTCTTCCTCCCTCTCTTACTCTCTTCCTCTTTTCCCCCCTCTTTCTTCCTCTCTTCCTTTCTTCCTTCCTCCCTCTCTTTCTTCCCCTCTTCCTTCCCTCCTTCCTCTTTTCCTCTCTTCCTTCCTCCCTCTCTTTCTTCCTCTCTTCCTCTCTTCCTTCATCTCTTCCTCCCTCTCTTCTTCTCTTCCTCCTCTCTTCCTTCCTTCCTCCCTCTCTTCCCTCCTCTCTTCCTCCCTCTCTTACTCTCTTCCTCTTTTCCTCCCTCTTTCTTCCTCTCTTCCTTCCTTCCTCCCTCTCTTCCTCCCTCTCTTACTCTCTTCCTCTTCCTCCCTCTTTCTTCCTCTCTTCCTTTCTTCCTTCCTCCCTCTCTTTCTTCCCCTCTTCCTTCCCTCCTTCCTCTTTTCCTCTCTTCCTTCCTCCCTCTCTTTCTTCCTCTCTTCCTCTCTTCCTTCCTCTCTTCCTCCCTCTCTTCTTCTCTTCCTCCTCTCTTCCTTCCTTCCTCCCTCTCTTCCCTCCTCTCTTCCTCCCTCTCTTACTCTCTTCCTCTTTTCCTCCCTCTTTCTTCCTCTCTTCCTTCCTTCCTCCCTCTCTTTCTTCCTCTCTTCCTTCCCTCCTTCCTCTTTTCCTCTCTTCCTTCCTCCCTCCCTCTCTTCCTCTCCTTCCTTCCTTCCTTCCTTCCTTCCTTCCTTCCGTCCTTCCTTCCTTCCTTCCTTCCTTCCTTCCTTCCTTCCTTCCTTCCTTCCTTCCTTCCTTCCTTCCTTCCTCCCTCTCTTTCTTCCTCTCTTCCTTCCTTCCTTCCTTCCTTCCTTCCTCCCTCTCTTCCTTCCTTTCTTCCTCTCCTCCTTGCTCCAACCATCAATGCTTTAGAACATCCATCTGGATGATGACAAGGATCAGCAATATATTTCCCTTTCCCTGCCAGTAAGTGGAAGATGTACTGTGTTCACATGATGGAACTGTGTTCGTATGATGGAACTGTGTTCACATGATGGAACTGTGTTCGTATGATGGAACTGTGTTCACATGATGGAACTGTGTTCGTATGATGGAACTGTGTTCGTATGATGGAACTGTGTTCACATGATGGAACTGTGTTCGTATGATGGAACTGTGTTCACATGATGGAACTGTGTTCACACGATGGAACTGTGTTCACACGATGGAACTGTGTTCACACGATGGAACTGTGTTCACATGATGGAACTGTGTTCACATGATGGAACTGTGTTCACATGATGGAACTGTGTTCACACGATGGAACTGTGTTCGTATGATGGAACTGTGTTCACACGATGGAACTGTGTTCACACGATGGAACTGTGTTCACACGATGGAACTGTGTTCACATGATGGAACTGTGTTCACATGATGGAACTGTGTTCACATGATGGAACTGTGTTCACATGATGGAACTGTGTTCACATGATGGAACTGTGTTCACATGATGGAACTGTGTTCACATGATGGAACTGTGTTCACATGATGGAACTGTGTTCACATGATGGAACTGTGTTCACATGATGGAACTGTGTTCACATGATGGAACTGTGTTCACATGATGGAACTGTGTTCGTATGATGGAACTGTGTTCGTATGATGGAACTGTGTTCGTATGATGGAACTGTGTTCACATGATGGAACTGTGTTCGTATGATGGAACTGTGTTCGTATGATGGAACTGTGTTCACACGATGGAACTGTGTTCACATGATGGAACTGTGTTCGTATGATGGAACTGTGTTCACACGATGGAACTGTCTTCACACGATGGAACTGTGTTCACATGATGGAACTGTGTTCGTATGATGGAACTGTGTTCACACGATGGAACTGTCTTCACACGATGGAACTGTGTTCACACGATGGAACTGTGTTCGTATGATGGAACTGTGTTCGTATGATGGAACTGTGTTCACACGATGGAACTGTGTTCACATGATGAAACTGTGTTCGTATGATGGAACTGTGTTCACACGATGGAACTGTGTTCGTATGATGGAACTGTGTTCACACGATGGAACTGTCTTCACACGATGGAACTGTGTTCACATGATGGAACTGTGTTCGTATGATGGAACTGTGTTCACACGATGGAACTGTGTTCGTATGATGGAACTGTGTTCGTATGATGGAACTGTGTTCGTATGATGGAACTGTGTTCGTATGATGGAACTGTGTTCGTATGATGGAACTGTGTTCACACGATGGAACTGTGCTCACACGATGGAACTGTGTTCGTATGATGGAACTGTGTTCGTATGATGGAACTGTGTTCACACGATGGAACTGTGTTCGTATGATGGAACTGTCTTCACACGATGGAACTGTGTTCGTATGATGGAACTGTGTTCACACGATGGAACTGTGTTCGTATGATGGAACTGTGTTCGTATGATGGAACTGTGTTCGTATGATGGAACTGTGTTCGTATGATGGAACTGTGTTCGTATGATGAAACTGTGTTTGTATGATGGAACTGTGCTCACACGATGGAACTGTGTTCACATGATGGAACTGTGTTCACATGATGGAACTGTGTTCACATGATGGAACTGTGTTCGTATGATGAAACTGTGTTCGTATGATGGAACTGTGTTCACACGATGGAACTGTGTTCACACGATGGAACTGTGTTCACACGATGGAACTGTGTTCACACGATGGAACTGTGTTCACATGATGGAACTGTGTTCACATGATGGAACTGTGTTCACATGATGGAACTGTGTTCACATGATGGAACTGTGTTCATACGATGGAACTGTGTTCACATGATGGAACTGTGTTCATATGATGGAACTGTGTTCGTATGATGGAACTGTGTTCACATGATGGAACTGTGTTCGTATGATTCATATTTGTATTTATTATGGATCCCAGTTAGTTCCTGCCAAGGCAGCAGCTATTCTTCCTGGGATCCAGCAAAATTAAGGCAGTTTATACAATTTTAAAAACATTACAATACACTCACAACAGATTTCACACCACATTAAGTGAGTGCCCTCAGGCCCTGACTCCACTTCCACATATCTACAACACAGAATCCACGTGTGCGTGTGTGTATCAGACGTTGACCGATTAGGATTTTTCAACTCCAATAGCAATTATTGGACGACCAAAAAAAGCCGATACTGATTAATCGGACAATTTTTATATATATATAATTAATCAGACCATTTTTAAATATCAATACTGAATGAACAATGAACACTTTTATTTTAACTTAATATAATACATAAAATCTATTTAGTCTCAAATAAATAATTAAACATGTTCAATTTGGTTTAAATAATTAAAAAAACACAGTGTTGGAGAAGAAAGTAAAAGTGGAATATGTGCCATGTAAAAAAGCTAACGTTTAAGTTCCTTGCTCAGAACATGAGAACATATGAAAGCTGGTGGTTCAGTATTCCCAGTTCTTCAATATTCCCAGTTAAGATGTTTTAGGTTGTAGTTATTATAGGAATTATGACGTGTCGACTATTTCTCTCTATACAGTCAGTGCCTTGCGAAAGTATTCGGCCCCCTTGAACTTTGCGACCTTTTGCCACATTTCAGGCTTCAAACATAAAGATATAAAACTGTATTTTTTTGTGAAGAATCAACAACAAGTGGGACACAATCATGAAGTGGAACGACATTTATTGGATATTTCAAACTTTTTTAACAAATCAAAAACTGAAAAATTGGGCGTGCAAAATTATTCAGCCCCCTTAAGTTAATACTTTGTAGCGCCACCTTTTGCTGCGATTACAGCTGTAAGTCGCTTGGGGTATGTCTCTATCAGTTTTGCACATCGAGAGACTGACATTTTTTCCCATTCCTCCTTGTAAAACAGCTCGAGCTCAGTGAGGTTGGATGGAGAGCATTTGTGAACAGCAGTTTTCAGTTCTTTCCACAGATTCTCGATTGGATTCAGGTCTGGACTTTGACTTGGCCATTCTAACACCTGGATATGTTTATTTTTGAACCATTCCATTGTAGATTTTGCTTTATGTTTTGGATCATTGTCTTGTTGGAAGACAAATCTTCTTCCCAGTCTCAGGTCTTTTGCAGACTCCATCAGGTTTTCTTCCAGAATGGTCCTGTATTTGGCTCCATCCATCTTCCCATCAATTTTAACCATCTTCACTGTCCCTGCTGAAGAAAAGCAGGCCCAAACCATGATGCTGCCACCACCATGTATGACAGTGGGGATGGTGTGTTCAGCTGTGTTGCTTTTACGCCAAACATAACGTTTTGCATTGTTGCCAAAAAGTTCAATTTTGGTTTCATCTGACCAGAGCACCTTCTTCCACATGTTTGGTGTGTCTCCCAGGTGGCTTGTGGCAAACTTTAAATGACACTTTTTATGGATATCTTTAAGAAATGGCTTTCTTCTTGCCACTCTTCCATAAAGGCCAGATTTTTGCAATATACGACTGATTGTTGTCCTATGGACAGAGTCTCCCACCTCAGCTGTAGATCTCTGCAGTTCATCCAGAGTGATCATGGGCCTCTTGGCTGCATCTCTGATCAGTCTTCTCCTTGTATGAGTTGAAAGTTTAGAGGGACGGCCAGGTCTTGGTAGATTTGCAGTGGTCTGATACTCCTTCCATTTCAATATTATCGCTTGCACAGTGCTCCTTGGGATGTTTAAAGCTTGGGAAATCTTTTTGTATCCAAATCCGGCTTTAAACTTCTTCACAACAGTATCTCGGACCTGCCTGGTGTGTTCCTTGTTCTTCATGATGCTCTCTGCGCTTTTGACGGACCTCTGAGACTATCACAGTGCAGGTACATTTATACGGAGACTTGATTACACACAGGTGGATTGTATTTATCATCATTAGTGATTTAGGTCAACATTGGATCATTCAGAGATCCTCACTGAACTTCTGGAGAGTTTGCTGCACTGAAAGTAAAGGGGCTGAATAATTTTGCACGCCCAATTTTTCAGTTTTTGATTTGTTAAAAAAGTTTGAAATATCCAATAAATGTCGTTCCACTTCATGATTGTGTCCCACTTGTTGTTGATTCTTCACAAAAAAATACAGTTTTTTATCTTTATGTTTGAAGCCTGAAATGTGGCAAAAGGTCGCAAAGTTCAAGGGGGGCGAATACTTTCGCAAGGCACTGTACCCTTTGTATTTCATATACCTTACACTATTGGATGTTCTAATAGGCACTTTAGTATTGTCAGCCTAATGTCAGGAGTTGATAGGCTTGAAGTCATAAACAGCGCTGTGAGCATTGCAAAGAGCGGCTGGCAAACGCAGTAAAGCTCGAATGAATGCTTACGAGCCTGCTGCTGCCTACTACCGCTCAGTCAGACTGCTCTATCAAATATCAAATCATAGACTTAATTATAATATAATAAACACAGAAATACGAGGATTTGGTCATTAATATGGTCAAATCCGGAAACTATCATTTAGAAAACAAAACGTTTATTCTTTCAGTGAAATACGGAACCGTTCCGTATTTTATCGAACTGATGGCATCCATAAGTCTAAATATTGCTGTTACATTGTACAACCTTCAATGTTATGTCATAATTATGTAAAATTCTGGAAAATTGGTTCGCAACGAGCCAGGTGGCCCAAACTGTTGCATATACCCTGACTCTGCATGCAATGAACGCAAGAGAATTGACACAATTTCCCTAGTTAATATTGCCTGCTAACATGAATTTATTTGAACTAAATATGCAGGTTTAACAAAATATACTTCTGTGTATTGATTTTAAGAAAGGCATTGATGTTTATGGTTAGGTACATTCGTGCAACGATTGTGTTTTTTTCGCGAATGTGCTTTTGTTAAATCATCCCCCGTTTGGCGAAGATGAAGTAGGCTGTGATTAGATGATACATTATCAGGCAGTGCATTGATTATTTGCAATGCAGGACAAGCTAGTTAAACTAGTAATATCATCAACCATGTGTAGTTAACTAGTGATTATGTGAAGATTGATTGTTTTTTCTAAGATAAGTTTAATGCTAGCTAGAAACTTACCTTGGCTCCTTGCTGCACTCGCGTAACAGACAGCCTGCCACGCAGTTTCCTCATGGAATGGAATGTAATCGGCCATAATTGGCGTCCACAAATGCAGATTACCGATTGTTATGAAAACTTGAAATCGGCCCTAATTAATCGGCCGACCTCTAGTGTGTATGCATGTGTCTGTGCCTATGTTTGTGTTGCTTCGTAGTCCCCGCTGTTCCATAAGGTGTATTTTTATCTGTTTTTTAAATCAAATTTTACTACTTACATGAGTTCCATGTAGTCATGGCTCTATGTAGTACTGTGCGCCTCCCATAGTTGTGAAGAGACCTCTGGTGGCATGTCTTGTGGAGTATGATGGTATATGTTCTCCATGGCCTGGTATTATGGTATATGTTCCCCATGCCCTGGTATTATGGTATGTTCCCCATGCCCTGGTATTAGGGTATGTTCCCCATGCCCTGGTATTATGGTATATGTTCCCCATGCCCTGGTATTATGGTATGTTCCCCATGCCCTGGTATTATGGTATGTTCCCCATGCCCTGGTATTATGGTATGTTCCCCATGCCCTGGTATTAGGGTATGTTCCCCATGCCCTGGTATTATGGTATATGTTCCCCATGCCCTGGTATTATGGTATATGTTCCCCATGCCCTGGTATTATGGTATGTTCCCCATGCCCTGGTATTAGGGTATGTTCCCCATGCCCTGGTATTATGGTATATGTTCCCCATGCCCTGGTATTATGGTATGTTCCCCATGCCCTGGTATTATGGTATGTTCCCCATGCCCTGGTATTATGGTATATGTTCCCCATGCCCTGGTATTATGGTATGTTCCCCATGCCCTGGTATTATGGTATGTTCCCCATGTCCTGGTATTATGGTATGTTCCCCATGCCCTGGTATTACGGACTTACAATATCTCCTGATAGTAGCGCCTGTCTATGATATTATTCCACTTTGTTACTTAAACTAATAAGGACATTTGTTTTTCCGTAATTGTTCTCTCATTTGTTAAGCACAGCAGGGTGTCACTTCATTGGGTCTGAGGTGGCCTTCCAGTGTGACCTTGTGTCCTTGTGTTGCTTCTTTCCAGAGCTCGCCCGCTGCCAGTCCAGCCTGATTGAGCTGAGCAAGTTACTGCAGAGCCTGGAGGGCCTACAGAGGACCCAGTCAGCGCCCAATTTCACTGACATGCAGGTAACACACACACACACACACTTGACACCACGTGTATCCTGTTGGATGGTGTACCCCACGTGTATCCTGTTGGACGGTGTACACCATCTACAGTACCAGTCAAATGTTTGGATACACCTTCTCATTCAAGGGTTTTTCTTTATTTTTACTATGTTCTACATTGCAGAATAATAGTGAAGACATAAAAACTATGAAATAACAATATGGAATCATGTAGTAACTAAAAAAGTGTTAAACAAATCTAAATATATTTTATATTTGAGATTATTTAAAGTAGCCACATTTTGCCTTGATGACAGCTTTCCACACTCTTGGCATTCTCTCAACCAGCTTCACCTGGAATGATTTTCCAACACTCTTGAAGGAGTTCCCACATATGCTGAGCACTTGTTGGCTGCTTTTCCTTCACTCTGCAGTACAAAACCATCTCAATTGGGTTGAGGTTGGGTGATTATGGAGGCCAGGTCATCTGATGCAACAATCCATCACTCTCCTTCTTTGTCAAATAGCCCTTACACAGCCTGGAGGTGTGTTGGGTCATTGTCCTGTTGAAAAACAAATAATAATCCCACTAAACTCAAACCAGATGGGATGGCGTATCGCTGCAGAATGATGCGGTAGCCATGCTGGTTAAGTATGCCTTGAATTCTAAATAATCACTGACAGTGTCACCAGCACAGCACCATCACACCTCCTCTGCGTTTCACGGTGGGAACCACACATGCAGAGATCATCCGTTCACCTACTCTGCGTCTCACAAAGACACAGTGGTCGGAACCAAAACTTGAGTCGAGGAGTCGAGGGAGGAGGTGCTGGTTTCCAATGTTCATTCTCTGGGTTTCATAGTGAATCAAGAGAAGAGACGTTTTAATCCATCTCAGCGCATTTCGTTTCTGAGTCTCGAGTTTGACTTGTCGAGAATCGTGCATTCTTGTCCCCGCAGAGGGAGGCCGGTTTCAAGTTGTGCTTGGCCCAATTTTGGCTGGGTCACAGTGCGTTTTCGTCAGTACCTGCGCCTATTGGGGATGAGGGCTTCTATGATGACCGTGGTTCCACTCGGGCTGTTGCTGTTGCTGTGGAGCAGTGCACACTTTCCCTCACTCCAGGTACCCATGGGTGGTCTCCTAGATATAGAAAATGTTAGGCAGGGCTGACAGGGACCTGTTGTCCCAGGTGCACGGACAGGTCTGGAACCTGCGGCCGGAGATTTGGAATCTGTGGGCTTGGCCCCTGAAAGGTCCAATCTGATGGCAAGATGTTTACCTCTAAACGTCATTGCTACTATCCAGTCTGTATGAAGTTCGCCCTTGACGACTCTAAGTTGACATTGCGTCCTAATGTGACCTTTGACCCTAAGGTCATGACTATGTCCTACAGGTCTTTAGCTTTTGAGCTTTTCAGGTTGCATGCCCTGTGTCCAGTACGAGCATTACCATGTACATTGAGCGGACCAGGGGTGTCAGTTTGTGTGACTAACTTTTTGTCTGTTTTGATAATCCGGCTCGTGGTAGAGCGCTTTCTAAGCAGCGTCTCTCCAACTGGATTGTGGAGGATATCTCTCCGGAAAATGACAGGAATTACATAACGGTGTACACGCCCACTCTACCAGGGGTCTGGCGGCCTCTTGGACATTGTTTAAAGGGTTGCCTGTAGGAGATATTTGTGTTGCGGCTAGTTGAGCACACTTTTTGTGAGGTTTTATCGCTTGGATGACACTCCTCCCAGTGTATGGGTAGATTGCGCAATACCCAGGTACCGGAGGTTTTCCTGTCGGGTTAGAACTCTGGGTGGTCTGTTGTGGGGCCATTTAATTTGGTGTCCACTGGGGGTTCGGCTTGGGGCTTGATTTCATATCCCCGTAGCTGTGTTGTACCGAGTTGACCGACTGAAAGGGAACGTAGAGTTATGACTGTACCTACTGTTCCCTGAAGAAGAAACGAGGTACAACACCTGTTCGGCCCAGTTCTGAGCTCGGTGAAGAGCAGTACTTAATTGAAGGAATGAATCCGTGCCTCGAGTTTATCCCCTGTGGAAGGCGGGGCTTGAGGTGAGGCATGGCGTTGCTTGGCCTTGTCAGGCGTGATTCTAATGTTCTTCAGTAGAGGTATCTAGCGAGCAAACTCCTAATAGCTGTGTGGTACCTCGTTTTCTCTCCTTCAGGGAACAGTAGTTATAGTCATAACTGTACGTTATGCAATTATGTCAGGGCAAAGAACATTTTCGGTTATCTGCTCTCGATTCAATGTCATTTTGTACTTATTATAATACAAAGCCTGAACCACATTTTTGGGGCTGTACAATGCCTTATTCTCATGTTGACTAAATTAGCCCATTTACTTTTAACACTCTGTAAAGCTTCAGGAGAAGGCTAATCATGCTTTGGATTCATATTACACTATTTTTTTAAACTCTCCCAATTACCTATGGCAACAGTTTAAAAGCCTTTTCCTTCATGATACTTCGTTTTTATCACTGTGTGTGTTCTGGTAGATTACGTAGCCCAGAACCAACTAGTTTCTCACCAGGAAGCCCAAAACCAACCGTTTCGTCACCAGGAAGCCCAGAAACAACCGTTTTCCTCACCAGGTAGCCCAGAACCAACTGTTTTCTCACTAGCGGCCCTCTGGTACACATACATAGTGTTGTTAATGAATGAGTGAGTTATCAGTCCAGGAGAAACAAGGGAAATAATTTGTTCCTTGTTTGTTTTTTTTAAGCAAAATGAAGTGATGTATTTATAGCCACGGCTTAAAAAGAACATTGCTTGGAATGAAGCTTCAGCTTCATCTGTGCTTTGCTGTCCCATATGACTTGTCAGACTTGGTGTGATTCATATAGTGATATAAACAGAGTGAGTATCTGTCTTGACTATGTCAGAAGAGACCGCAGAAGGTCTTATGGAAATCCACCTGTAGATCACATTACTACATTCCCAAGTCTCCAAGTGGTACTGACACTCCTCTCCTCCCTCCCTCCTCTCCTTCCTCCCTTCCTCTCCTTTCAGGTCCCCTCTCTCCCTGTGAGTGCCAGTATGTCGCCCACGCGCCTCCACTCCTCCAACCCCAACCTGTGCGCTGAGCAGGTGGACTTCCAGACCCCTGTCTCTCGCCAGATTCCTGACAACATGGAGTGTGGCGGTGACTACATCAAACTACAGGAGGACTTCTGCCTCATCGCCCAGAAAGGTACAGTGGCTTGCGAAAATATTCACCCCCCTTGGCATTTTTCCTATTTTGTTGCCTTACAACCTGGAATTAAAATAGATTTTTTGGTGGGGGTTATATCATTTGTTTTACACCACATGCCTACCACTTTGAAGATGCAAAGTATTTTTTATTGTGAAACTAACAAGAAATAAGACAAAAAAAATGAAAACTTGAGCGTGCATAACTATTCACCCCCCCAAAGTCAATACTATGTAGAGCCACCTTTTGCAGCAATTACAGCTGCAAGTCTCTTGGGGTATGTCTCTATTAGCTTGGCACATCTAACCACCCATTTTTCAAGGCAATACTGCTCCAGCTCCTTCAAGTTGGATGGGTTCCACTGGTGTACAGCAATCTTTAAGTCATACCATAGATTCTCAATTGGATTGAGGTCTGGGCTTTGACTAGGCCATTCCAAGACACTTAAATGTTTCCCCTTAAACCACCCAAGTGTTGCTTTAGCAGTATGCAGTATGCTTAGGCTCATTGTCCTGCTGGAAGGTGAACCTCCGTCCCAGTCTCAAATCTCTGGAAGATTGAAACAGGTTTCGCTCAAGAATTTCCCTGTATTTAGCACCATCCATCATTTCTTCAATTCTCAATTTCCCAGTTCTTGCCGATGAAAAACACCCCCACAGCATGATGCTGATGCCACCATGCTTCACTGTGGGATGGTGTTCTCGGGGTTATGAGAGGTGTTGGGTTTGCGCCAGACATAGCATTTTCCTTTATGGCCATAAAGCTCAATTTTAGTCTCATCTGACCAGAGTAACATCTTCCATATTTTTGGGGAGTCTCCCACATGCTTTTTGGCGAACACCAAATGTGTTTGCTAATTTTTTTCTTTAAGCAATAGCTTTTTTCTGGCCACTCTTCCATAAAGCCCAGCTCTGTGGAGTGTACGGCTTAAAATGGTCCTATGGACAGATACTCCAATGTCCATTGTGGAGCTTTGCAGCTCCTTCAAGGTTATCTTTGGTCTCTTTGTTTCCTCTCTTATTAATGCCCACCTTGCCTGATCCATGAGTTTTGGTGGGCGTTCTTCTCTTGTTGTGGTGCCATATTCCTTCCATTTTTTTAAATAATGGATTTAATGGTTCTCCGTGGGATATTCAAAGTTTCAGGTATTTTTTTAGAACCCAACCCTGATCTGTACTTGGTGGAGCCCCTTGCTTAGTGGTGTTGCAGTCTCCGGGGCCTTTCAGAACAGTATATATACTGAGGTCATGTGACAGATCATGTGACACTTAGATTACACACAGGTTGACTTTATTTAACTAATTATGTGACTTCTGAAGGTAATTGGTTTCACCAGATCTTATTTAGGTGCTTCAAAGCAAAGGGGGTGAATTCATATGCACCTTTCTGTTTAAAAAAAAATTAAAAAAAATTTAAAACAAGTTATTGTTTTCACTTCACCAATTTGGATTATTTTGTGTATATCCATCATATGAAATCCAAATAAAAATCCATTTAACCTTTCTGATCTCCCCATCCCGGATCCGGGTTCGTGAATACAGACTCAAGCTCATTACCATAACGCAACGTTAACTATTCATGAAAATCGCAAATGAAATGAAATAAATATGATAGCTCTCAAGCTTAGCCTTTTGTTAACAACACTGTCATCTCAGATTTTCAAAATATGCTTCTCAACCATTGCAAAACAAGCATTTGTGTAACAGTATTGATGGCTAACGTAGCATTTAGCATTAGCATTCAGCTGGCAACATTTACACAAAAAAACAGAAAAGCATTCAAAAAAATCATTTACCTTTGAAGAACTTCAGATGTTTTCAATGAGGAGACTCTCAGATAGCAAATGTTCAGTTTTTCCTGAAAGATTATTTGTTTAGGACAAATCGCTCCGTTTTCTGCGTCACGTTTAGCTATGAAAAAACCCCTGTATCCAGGATTGTGTAAATCTATCAGCAAGCTCATTAGCATAACACAACGTTAACTATTTATGAAAATCGCAAATGAAATGAAATAAATATGCCATCTCTCAAGCTTAGCCTTTTGTAAACAACACTGTCATCTCAGATTTTCAAAATATGCTTCTCAACCATAGGAAAACAATCATTTGTGTAAAAGTAGCTAGCTAGAGTTAGCATTTCGCGTTAGCATTTAGCGTTAGCATTAGCGTTAGCATCCAGCACGCAACATTAACAAAAACATAAAAGCCTTCAAATAAAATCATTTACCTTTGAAGAACTTCTGATGTTTTCAATGAGGATACTCTCAGTTAGATAGCAGATGCTCAGTTTTTCCAAAAAGATTCCTTGTGTATTAGAAATAGCTCCGTTTTATACATCACATTTGGCTACCAAAAAAAATCCATAAATTCAGTCCTCAAAACGCAAACTTTTTTCCAAATTAACTCCATAATATCGACTGAAAACATGGCAAACGTTGTTTAGAATCAATCATCAAGGTGTTTTTCACATATCTCTTCATTGATACATCGTTCTTGGACACATGCTTTCTCCCCTGAATCAAATGGTAAAGTAGAAGCAGCTGGCAATTGCGCACCGAATTCGACGCAGGACACCAGGCGGACACTTGGAAAATGTAGTCTCTTATGGTCAATCTTCCAATGATATGCCTACAAATACGTCACAATGCTGCTAAGACCTTGGGCGAACGACAGAAAGTGTAGGCTCATTCGTTGCGCAATCACAGCCATATAAGGAGAGAATGGAAAACAGAGCTTCAGAAATTCTGCTAATTCCTGGGTGATGCATCATCTTGGTTTCGCCTGTAGAATGAGTTCTGGGGCACTTACAGACAAAATCTTTGCAGATTCTGAAACTTCAGAGTGTTTTCTTTCCAACACTTTCCAAAAAATATGCATAGTCGAGCATCTTTTCGTGACAAAATATCGCGCTTAAAACGGGAACGTTTTTTATCCAAAAATGAAATAGCGCCCCTAGAGCTCTAACTGGTTAAATTACAGGTTGTAATGCAACAAAATAGGAAAAACGCCAACGGGGATGAATACTTTTGTAAGGCAGTGTAGACATACACACATATACTGTATACACAATCACACACATACACACATATACTGTATACACAATCACACACATACACACATATACTGTATACACAATCACACACATACACACATATACTGTATACACAATCACACACACATACACACATATACTGTATACACAATCACACACACACACACACACATATACTGTATACACAATCACACACACACACACACACACACACACACACACACATATACTGTATACACAATCACACACACACACACATACTGTATACACAATCACACATATACTGTATACACGATCACACACATACACACATATACTGTATACACAATCACACATATACTGTATACACAATCACACACATACACACACATACTGTATACACAATCACACACATATACTGTATACACAATCACACACATATACTGTATACACATACACACATATACTGTATACACAATCACACACACACACACATACTATATACTGTATACACAATCACACACATACACACATATACTGTATACACAATCACACACACACACACACATATACTGTATGCACAATCACACACACACACACATATACTGTATACACAATCACACACACACACACACACATATACTGTATACACAATCACACACACACACACACACATATACTGTATACACAATCACACATATACTGTATACACAATCACACACATACACACATATACTGTATACACAATCACACATATACTGTATACACAATCACACACATACACACACATACTGTATACACAATCACACACATATACTGTATACACAATCACACACATATACTGTATACACATACACACATATACTGTATACACAATCACACACATACACACAAATACTGTATACACAATCACACACACACACACAAACACACACAGTCTGCTGCACTGATTGATAGGTCATGTTAACTACACTGGAATGCATTTCACACCAACCAACAAAGGTATTTACACTTCACGTCCAGATTAACAAATCATAGGTCCCGGGGTTTTGTTATCCCCAGCACAACCTCCTGGCACACCCTCATTTTCTGTAATGAAATCGGCGCACATAGATTTATTTTACCTTTATTTAACTAGGCAAGTCAGTTAAGAACAAATTCTTATTTTCAATGACGGCCTAGGAACAGTGGGTTAACTGCCTGTTCAGGGGCAGAACGACAGATTTGTACCTTGTCAGCTCGGGATTTGAACTTGCAACCTTTCGGTTACTAAAGTAGCTGCCCATGGGTAAATTTACTGGGGGGAAAGCCAACCAGACCAGTTGAAATAATGGTTGAAATAACCAGTTGAAACACCTGCAACAGTCAGCAAGGTTGTTTGGGGAAAGTAGATGTTCTCTTTCATTGTCTCATTACTGCATATGCCTGTTCTTACTATAAAATATGAAGTATACAGTGCTTCCGGAAAGTATTCAGACCCCTTGAATTCTTCCACATTTTGTTTTGTTACAGCCTTATTCTAAAATGGATTAAATAAATACAAATCCTGAGCAATCTACACACAGTAGCCCATAATGACAACACGAAAACACGTTTTTAGAAATGTTTGCAAATGTATAATTTAAAAAAAACAGATACCTTTTTTACTTAAGTATTCAGACCCTTTGCGATGAGACTTGAAATTGATCTCAGGTGCCTCCTGTTTCCATGAATTATCCTTGAGTCCACCTGTGGTAAATTCAATTGATTGGACATGATTTGGAAAGGCACACACACCTGTTGATATAAGATCCCACAGTGGCACTGTCACGGTGAAACCTGGCACCATCCCTACGGTGAAGCATGGTGGTGACAGGATCATACTGTGGGGATGTTTTTCAGCAGCAGAGACTGGGAGACTAGTCAGGATCGAGGGAAAGGTGAACGGAGCAAAGTACAGAGAGATCCTTGATGAAAACCTGCTCCAGAGAGCTCAGGACCTCCGACTGGGGCGAAGGTTCACCTTCCAATAGGACAATGACCCTAAGCACACAGCCAAGACAACACAGGAGTGGCTTCGGGATAAGTCTCTGAATGTCATTGAGAGGCCCGGCCAGAGGCCGGACTTGAACCCGATCTAACATCTCTAGAGAGACCTGAAAATAGCTGTGCAGCAACACACCCCATCCAACCTGACAGAGCTTGAGAGGATCTACAGAGAAGAATGGGAAAACTGCCTAAATACAGGTGTGTCAAGCTTGTAGAGTCATACCCAAGAAGACTCAATGCTACAATATTAATTGAATACATTTTTAGAATATGGCTGTAGCGTAACAAAATGTGGAAAAAGTGAAGGGGTCTGAATACTTTCAGAATGCTCTGTATATATTAAAACGTATTATTATATTATTATTTGTGTTTTTGCTGCCTAGCCCCGGGAAGCTCCTGCATCAGTCCGTCCCTGTTCACCGTCCCTGTTCACCGTCCCTTTACACTATACCAGCAAAGTGTAGGGAAACCATTAGTAAGAGTTGTAAGTAACCAGAGGGCGTGTTTAAAAATGACTTTTGGTTCCTGTCTTTTTCAGTCCACTCCATGTTGAAGTCTGCGTTCAACACAGTGGCCATGGAGAAGGAGAAGATCAAATCTGTTCTCTCAGACCAGGAGCAGTCAGAGCGGTCTGCCCAGGTCATCACCCTCAGGAAGTCTCTGTCACAGGTGAGACCGGCAGGTGTTCATTTTGAATTCTCCTTCTACACTGCCCATTATCCTCCTGCACTGGGAACAGTCACTATAAATGGTTCATTGTGTTGTTTTTTTTGTCAGAACACACTACATTACCTTAAATATTCTGTGCAGCACTTGAAACATGAAATGTACTGGCTGGAGAGATGAGTGGTTTCAAAGGAATTGTTATGACTTTCATCACTACTTGAGTTTGATTTCTGTTTCTTTGCGAATGGATCCATTTCATATAGTCACATAGTGAGACGAAAACAGAGCAGCCATGGTGTGTGTGTGTGTGTGGGGGGGGGGGGGGGCTACAGTCATGATATGTGTAGAGCTGAATATGAATGTAGAGCTGTACAATATAGATCCAGTTGTAATGTTTATCTGTTTAGTTCTGTATTCCTCTCTACACCCCTCTCATCCAGCTGACAGATTAGTGATTGATTAGTATTTCTCCTCATTTCAGGCCCTGTCCCAAAACGCTGAGCTTAAAACCCGACTGGGCCGCATCCACTCTGAGTCGGTCCTGTCTGAACAAACAATCAGTGTGAACCTCATCACCAGTCCTGATGAGGTAGCTAGCTACGTCTTCTACTGGATCAAGTTGTTGTTTTGTTGTCATTGTCCCTGAAATGCAGGACACTTGCCATTGCAGTGCTGGGTGCGCTTATGGCAGCCAGCTGGTAGCTAGCTACCAGGTGACGTCAGGGAGAATAGTGATCTTGTGTGCTGTTTATCTCCTCTGTGGTGTTATACATCCTGTTGAAGAGCTGGACAAGTAACTTTAGTTAACTGGAAAACATTGTGTATCCTCTGCTTTACTGCGTTTACCAATTAGGGTATTGATTCCTGTCCTTAAAGAAAGATGGTGTTTCCAGTATGTCTTGGCAGGTGAGCTCACTGATCATTAAAGTTGTGCTGAGCCTGACGTCAAGGTAAATGGAAAAAAACAAAGTGATCCTACCAGGAATATAGGAAGAATAAAGTCTCCAATGACTGCTGGGTCTCCACCGTCGTCTCGCCACCTAAAGTCACTTAGTAAAAGACAATGTACTGATTGTGTTTCTCTGTTTCCTTAAAAAGGAGGGGGAGCAGAGGGGAATCCCTCTGACTCAACAGACGTCCAATGAGAGCAGGCTGTCGATGTCAGAGTCTGTGTCGGAGTTCTTCGACGCCCAGGAAGTACTGCTGTCGGCCAGCTCGTCAGAGAACGAGGTGAGAGAGGGCTGTGGAGGGGGGCTCTCCAAACTAGAGGGGGGCACTCCCAACTAGAGGGGGGACTCTCCAAACTAGAGGGGGAGACTCTCCAAACTAGAGGGGGAGACTCTCCAAACTAGAGGGGGAGACTCTCCAAACTAGAGGGGGAGACTCTCCAAACTAGAGGGGGAGACTCTCCAAACTAGAGGGGGAGACTCTCCAAACTAGAGGGGGAGACTCTCCAAACTAGAGGGGGAGACTCTCCAAACTAGAGGGGGAGACTCTCCAAACTAGAGGGGGGACTCTCCAAACTAGAGGGGGGACTCTCCAAACTAGAGGGGGGACTCTCCAAACTAGAGGGGGGACTCTCCAAACTAGAGGGGGGACTCTCCAAACTAGAGGGGGGATTCTCCAAACTAGAGGGGGCCTCTCCAAATTAGAGGGGGACTCTCCAGTCTCTAGTCTATAATGCTGATGGGTCCAGTCATGTCCTTTAACTGAGTCCAGTCATGTCCAATTCCTCATGAAACCAACTCCAGGTTTTCAATGGTACGCCCTTCTTCATGGATTTGACATGGTCCTTCCTCCAGTCTGATGATTTGTCTGTTCTTAAGCCACAGAGTTGGCTTTTTTTCACTCACTGCCATGACAGACCCAATGCAATGAGTACCGAGCACCAGTCAATATGGCCCCATAAGAGCCATCACCCTTCAGGCCTATCTGGCTGCTCCCCAGGTGTGAAAACCAAGTGCTGCTATCTAGAGTTCTGCTGAAGGATTCCTCAACACGGAGATCCATCACCAGGCTAGAGCCAAACCCTCTGCCTCAGGTACCAGGCCCTATTCAAACCAGGAGAGTTCTGTTGGTCAATAAACCCTCTGCCTCAGGTACCAGGTCCTATTCAAACCAGGAGAGTTCTGTTGGTCAATAAACCCTCTGCCTCAGGTACCAGGCCCTATTCAAACCAGGAGAGTTCTGTTGGTCAATAAACCCTCTGCCTCAGGTACCAGGTCCTATTCAAACCAGGAGAGTTCTGTTGGTCAATAAACCCTCTGCCTCAGGTACCAGGCCCTATTCAAACCAGGAGAGTTCTGTTGGTCAATAAACCCTCTGCCTCAGGTACCAGGTCCTATTCAAACCAGGAGAGTTCTGTTGGTCAATAAACCCTCTGCCAGCAGCCAACTGTACTGCATTAGAGGCCATTACTACCAACAGCCACAATCTGCTATTCTCTGGTACCGTCAGTAAGATCATTGTATGTTACTATATATGTAAAGTGGAAATGCTGCAGTGTCTCATCTTGTGGTGACTGCAGAAAGAGAGAGAAGAGATAGCAAGCACTGACGGCAGTTTGCTAGTCACTGGCAAAATGCAGTGTGTGTGTACTGTACTGTGTGTGTGTGTACTGTACTGTACTGACTCAGTGGCTCTGTTGTCTTCCTCTAACCCTCTAGGCCTCAGACGATGAATCATACGTCAGCGATGTGAGTGATAACATTTCAGAAGACAATGCCAGCGTGACTGATAACGTCTCCAGACAAAGTAGGTCCTCCTTAGCTTTCCAAAAATGCCTCTCCTTCCATTACAGTGTGTGTGTGTGTGTGTGAGGGGGGGGATTGACCTTGCAGGCCTCACTGTGTGCCAACAGCTGCACTTGAGGCTTATGAAAGCTATCAGTGTGAAGTGCAGTAATGCCTCCATCTTCTATTCTAACCCTTCATCTTTCGACTATGTTTCAGTCGTGAACTACCTGTGGCTACGATGAGATGCAAGGATTAGGATTTGACGAGGCCCTGTAGTTCAGACAGTCATCAGTCCCGATGATGGTCCGTGACAGTACTGTACTTTCTTCTGGTTTCAGTGCCGAACGGAGACCTGGCTGGAAGTGCCTTCCGTAACGGGCGTCGCCCGTGTCTCCCCGCCCCCTCGCCAGACTGCAGCAACATCAACCTGTGGAACATCCTGAGGAACAACATAGGGAAGGACCTGTCCAAGGTGTCCATGCCTGTGGAGCTCAACGAGCCCCTCAACACCCTGCAGCACATGTGTGAAGAGCTGGAGTACACTGAGCTACTAGACAGGGCTGCCGATACGGAGGACCCTTATGAACGCATGGTACGGCCCAAGCACTCACCTCTGTGTATGAAGGCATGGTACGGCCCAAACACTCACCTCTGTGTATGAACGCATGGTACGGCCCAAGCACTCACCTCTGTGTATGAAGGCATGGTACGGCCCAAAGACTCACCTCTGTGTATGAACTCATGGTACGGCCCAAAGACTCACCCCTCTCAGTATGAACTTATGGTACGGCCCAAAGACTCACCCCTCTGAGTATGAACTCATGGTATGTCCCAAAGACTCACCCCTCTGAGTATGAACTCATGGTATGTCCCAAAGACTCACCCCTCTGAGTATGAACTCATGGTACGGCCCAAAGACTCACCCCTCTTGAGTATGAACTCATGGTACGGCCCAAAGACTCACCCCTCTGAGTCGTATAAATCTTCATGGTTACAGTTCTGAAAAGGCCACCAGTATAACTCTGCATTCTCTACCACCACAAGCTATGACAAAATGGCACATTACTGTAACTCTTAGTGATGATGTGACCCAGTCAACCAGCTAACACAGAGGAAACATACCACAGAGACTCATCAGATGATGTAAAACCTCTTTATATTAGGATGCATTAGCAACCATAGACATTACCATCACTAACCCATACAACGTGACCCAGTGTGTCCCATCACTAACCCATACAGCGTGACCCAGTGTGTCCCATCACTAACCCATACAGCGTGACCCAGTGTGTCCCATCACTAACCCATACAGCATGACCCAGTGTCTCCCATCACTAACCCATACAGCGTGACCCAGTGTCTCCCACCACTAACCCATACAGCGTGACCCAGTGTCTCTCACCACTAACCCATACAGCGTGACCCAGTGTCTCCCATCACTGACCCATACAGCGTGACCCAGTGTCTCTCACCACTAACCCATACAGCGTGACCCAGTGTCTCCCATCACTGACCCATACAGCGTGACCCAGTGTGTCCCATCACTAACCCATACAGCGTGACCCAGTGTCTCCCACCACTAACCCATACAGCGTGACCCAGTGTCTCCCACCACTAACCCATACAGCGTGACCCAGTGTCTCTCACCACTAACCCATACAGCGTGACCCAGTGTCTCCCACCACTAACCCATACAGCGTGACCCAGTGTCTCCCATCACTGACCCATACAGCGTGACCCAGTGTCTCCCACCACTAACCCATACAGCGTGACCCAGTGTCTCCCATCACTGACCCATACAGCGTGACCCAGTGTCTCCCATCACTAACCCATACAGCGTGACCCAGTGTCTCCCATCACTAACCCATACAGCGTGACCCAGTGTCTCCCATCACTAACCCATACAGCGTGACCCAGTGTCTCCCATCACTAACCCATACAGCGTGACCCAGTGTCTCCCATCACTGACCCATACAGCGTGACCCAGTGTCTCCCATCACTGACCCATACAGCGTGACCCAGTGTCTCCCATCACTAACCCATACAGCGTGACCCAGTGTCTCCCATCACTAACCCATACAGCGTGACCCAGTGTCTCCCATCACTGACCCATACAGCGTGACCCAGTGTCTCCCATCACTGACCCATACAGCGTGACCCAGTGTCTCCCATCACTAACCCATACAGCGTGACCCAGTGTCTCCCATCACTAACCCATACAGCGTGACCCAGTGTCTCCCATCACTGACCCATACAGCGTGACCCAGTGTCTCCCATCACTAACCCATACAGCGTGACCCAGTGTCTCCCACCACTAACCCATACAGCGTGACCCAGTGTCTCCCATCACTAACCCATACAGCGTGACCCAGTGTCTCCCACCACTGACCCATACAGCGTGACCCAGTGTCTCCCATCACTAACCCATACAGCGTGACCCAGTGTCTCCCATCACTAACCCATACAGCGTGACCCAGTGTCTCCCATCACTAACCCATACAGCGTGACCCAGTGTCTCCCACCACTAACCCATACAGCGTGACCCAGTGTCTCTCACCACTAACCCATACAGCGTGACCCAGTGTGTCCCATCACTAACCCATACAGCGTGACCCAGTGTCTCCCATCACTAACCCATACAGCGTGACCCAGTGTCTCCCATCACTAACCCATACAGCGTGACCCAGTGTCTCCCACCACTGACCCATACAGCGTGACCCAGTGTCTCCCATCACTAACCCATACAGCGTGACCCAGTGTCTCCCATCACTAACCCATACAGCGTGACCCAGTGTCTCCCATCACTGACCCATACAGCGTGACCCAGTGTCTCCCATCACTGACCCATACAGCGTGACCCAGTGTCTCCCATCACTGACCCATACAGCGTGACCCAGTGTCTCCCATCACAGACCCATACAGCGTGACCCAGTGTCTCCCATCACTAACCCATACAGCGTGACCCAGTGTCTCCCATCACTGACCCATACAGCGTGACCCAGTGTCTCCCATCACTAACCCATACAGCGTGACCCAGTGTCTCCCATCACTAACCCATACAGCGTGACCCAGTGTCTCCCATCACTAACCCATACAGCGTGACCCAGTGTCTCCCACCACTGACCCATACAGCGTGACCCAGTGTCTCCCATCACTAACCCATACAGCGTGACCCAGTGTCTCCCATCACTAACCCATACAGCGTGACCCAGTGTCTCCCATCACTAACCCATACAGCGTGACCCAGTGTCTCCCATCACTAACCCATACAGCGTGACCCAGTGTCTCCCATCACTAACCCATACAGCGTGACCCAGTGTCTCCCATCACTAACCCATACAGCGTGACCCAGTGTCTCCCATCACTAACCCATACAGCGTGACCCAGTGTCTCCCATCACTAACCCATACAGCGTGACCCAGTGTCTCCCATCACTAACCCATACAGCGTGACCCAGTGTCTCCCATCACTAACCCATACAGCGTGACCCAGTGTCTCCCACCACTGACCCATACAGCGTGACCCAGTGTCTCCCATCACTAACCCATACAGCGTGACCCAGTGTCTCCCATCACTAACCCATACAGCGTGACCCAGTGTCTCCCATCACTAACCCATACAGCGTGACCCAGTGTCTCCCATCACTAACCCATACAGCGTGACCCAGTGTCTCCCATCACTAACCCATACAGCGTGACCCAGTGTCTCCCACCACTGACCCATACAGCGTGACCCAGTGTCTCCCATCACTAACCCATACAGCGTGACCCAGTGTCTCCCACCACTAACCCATACAGCGTGACCCAGTGTCTCCCATCACTAACCCATACAGCGTGACCCAGTGTCTCCCACGACTAACCCATACAGCGTGACCCAGTGTCTCCCATCACTGACCCATACAGCGTGACCCAGTGTCTCCCATCACTGACCCATACAGCGTGACCCAGTGTCTCCCATCACTGACCCATACAGCGTGACCCAGTGTCTCCCATCACTAACCCATACAGCGTGACCCAGTGTCTCCCATCACTAACCCATACAGCGTGACCCAGTGTCTCCCATCACTGACCCATACAGCGTGACCAGTGTCTCCCATCACTGACCCATACAGCGTGACCCAGTGTCTCCCATCACTGACCCATACAGCGTGACCCAGTGTCTCCCATCACTAACCCATACAGCGTGACCCAGTGTCTCCCATCACTAACCCATACAGCGTGACCCAGTGTCTCCCATCACTGACCCATACAGCGTGACCCAGTGTCTCCCATCACTGACCCATACAGCGTGACCCAGTGTCTCCCATCACTGACCCATACAGCGTGACCCAGTGTCTCCCATCACTGACCCATACAGCGTGACCCAGTGTCTCCCATCACTAACCCATACAGCGTGACCCAGTGTCTCCCATCACTAACCCATACAGCGTGACCCAGTGTCTCCCATCACTAACCCATACAGCGTGACCCAGTGTCTCCCATCACTGACCCATACAGCGTGACCCAGTGTCTCCCATCACTGACCCATACAGCGTGACCCAGTGTCTCCCACCACTAACCCATACAACGTGACCCAGTGTCTCCCATCACTAACCCATACAGCGTGACCCAGTGCCTCCCATCACTAACCCATACAGCATGACCCAGTGTCTCCCATCACTAACCCATACAACGTGACCCAGTGCCTCCCATCACTAACCCATACAGCGTGACCCAGTCCCTGGGTACTGACAGACATGTTAGTTTGTCTATATCTGTGCGCGCTGCTGTGGCGTTGACAGGGACAAGCCCAAAGTAAACATTCTGAAGGCTTCCAGAGACAAAGGCCAGAAATATCATGCTCTGATGCAGCTGTCGACCTTGTTCAATCTCACATCTGTCCTTCCACTGACTTAGTTATCATAACAGGACGGTGCGTGAATACAAACATGTTGGACTTGTTAGATAAAAGACTATGACATTTCATTACTGGGCTGTTGTAAACCCAGGATGTTAACTGCTGTTACTTAATGGTACCATGCACTATTTGATGCACAAATGATTCATGCATAACTTTCAGAAAAGGAATTTGTGTTTCAGTGTAACGACAGCAGCCATATTAACGTACGGCATTGAAGACATTGTGTATGTGTAACGGATGTGAAACGGCTAGCTTAGTTAGCGGTGGTGCTAGTGTAACGGATGTGAAACGGCTAGCTTAGTTAGCGGTGGTGCTAGTGTAACGGATGTGAAACGGCTAGCTTAGTTAGCGGTGGTGCTAGTGTAACGGATGTGAAACGGCTAGTATAGCGGTGGTGCTAGTGTAACGGATGTGAAACGGCTAGCTTAGTTAGCGGTGGTGCGCTAAATAGCGTTTCAATCGGTGACGTCACTTGCTCAGTGACCTTGAAGTAGTGGTTCCCCTTGCTCTGCAAGGGCCATGGCTTTTGTGGAGCGATGGGTAACGATGCTTCGCGGGGTGACTGTTGTTGATGTGTGCAGAGGGTCCCTGGTTCGCGCCCGGGTATGGGTGAGGGGACGGTCTAAAGTTATACTGTTACATATGTTTTATGTAGTTTGTGTATTTTTTGTATTTGTTTTTGATCGTGTTGCCGTTTCTCTGCTACAGGCCATTATGGCAGCGTTCGTCATCTCAGGATACTCCTCCACGTACTACAGAGCGGGAAGCAAGCCATTCAACCCTTTACTGGGAGAGACGTATGAATGTATCCGTGAGGACAAGGGCATGTGTTTTATCGCTGAGCAGGTAGGTTCCCACAGTACTGCATTTTTAGATTATAATGAATGGACAGGGTGAACCCTGATCCTAGATCAGCTACTCCTATGAATACAGGCTCTGGCGTATTTACCAATATCTTAACCCCCCATACGGTGTATACGTTCTCAAGAAATGAATAAATACTGTAAATGTCCCTAAACAAAAAAACAGGGTCAAATGTAGTCTCTATAGACAGACTGGTTGCCTCCCACAATGTACCAGTGTTCCCTTGGTACCAGTGTTCCCTTGGTACCAGTGTTCCCTTGGTACCATTGTTCCCTTGGTACCATTGTTCCCTTGGTCTGTGATTTCTGAGACCAGGTCAAATGTGCCCGTTCTCTTCCATGCACTGGAGTCGGTAAGGTCCACCTGATCCTGTCAGGTCTGTAGGCTTTCAGAGTGCTTAAAGAAAGACTGTGTCCCAGTCTGCTGCTAGAGTAGATCCAGGGTCCAGGGTCAGATCCAGGGTCAGATCCAGGATCAGATCCAGGGTCAGGTCCAAGTCCAGGGTCAGGTCCAGGGTCAGGTCCAGGGTCAGGTCCAAGTCCAGGGTCAGATCCAGGGTCAGGTCCAAGTCCAGGGTCAGATCCAGGGTCAGGTCCAGGGTCAGATCCAGGGTCAGGTCCAAGTCCAGGGTCAGGTCCAAGTCCAGGGTCAGGTCCAGGGTCAGATCCAGGGTCAGGTCCAAGTCCAGGGTCAGGTCCAGGGTCAGATCCAGGGTCAGGTCCAGGGAAGGCTGTCATTCTGCCCTCTTCTCTCTCTTTATGATGGGGACCCTGTTGTTGTCATCTCTCAGCTATTCTCCCTGACCTGACTGACTGGCCTGACTGAACCTGACTGACTGGCCTGACTGAACCTGACTGACTGGCCTGACTGAACCTGACTGACTGGCCTGACTGAACCTGACTGACTGACTGATCCTGAATGACTGAACCTGAATGACTGGCCCGACTGAGAACCTGAATGACTGGCTCGACTGAGAACCTGAATGACTGGCCTTGACTGAACCTAGTTTGCACTTAGCCTCAGTGCTGGCGTTAGCTGTTACTGGTTGCCCAGTCCGCATGATAGTCACAATATAATGACTCACCCTCTTCTTCTCACAACACGTTTTAGAATGGTTCTAGAATGAAGTGGCTGCTTTTGTATCTGGACCTAAAATGAATTCCTCTAAGAGGCAATAATCTAGCAGTATTGTCACTGATGTTATGACGTTTGATTATCTCTTGAAGGTGAGCCACCATCCACCCATATCAGCTTGTCACGCTGATTCCAACAAGTTCACCTTCTTGCAAGGTACGTTATCTGTTGAATTACAGTGTCACACGCGCACTTCCTCAATGAGGTCATGGTTTGTCATTTTGCATTAAGATGGTACATTGATGGTTAATTCTGCCGATCTTCTTCTCAGACGTCAGATGGAAAAACAAATTCTGGGGGAAATCAATGGAAATCCTCCCAATTGGCACCGTTAATGTTATCCTTCCAAGGTAATCCACACACACACGCGCGCACAAACACACACACACACACACACACACACACACACACACACACACACACAGTCTGACATCCTCAAGACATATCCCCACTGTCACTTACTATAGGAGGTACATCCATAACAGTGGCCTTACCTTCTTGAAGCCTTCAGGTCCCTGCTAGCCTTCCCCTGCCACAGTCATCACTCCACTCTGGGTCCCTGGAAGCTTTTACAGAGCTACTGTACACCCTATTAAAGTGCCCCTTGACAGGGTTTGGGAGGGGGAGCTGTGGGAAATGAATCACTTAGACAGAAGAGCGGGAAGGGATGTGTGAAGGTTGCTGAATAAGCACATAGATTATAGTACATCGTAAGTGTCTGTGCCTCAGAAAATGAGATTCCACAGGCCCTGCTATTTAGCTTGTGAGACCTCTAACACTCTGTGATTATGTGGCCCGCTTATCATCTTTAAAGACACAGACAGACTTCATAACTGTCATGTGATTACTGTAGATATCCTGACTGCTGCTGTTGTGTCGTTCAGCTTTGGGGACCACTATGAATGGAACAAGGTCACCACCTGCGTGCACAACATCCTAAGCGGGAGAAGGTGGATCGAACACTACGGAGAGATCACCGTTAGAAACACCAAAAGCAGCGCCTGTATCTGCAAACTTACCTTCGTCAAGGTAAAGACATCGACAGCATTCATTAGGCACAAATTCGTCATTATTATTCGTTAGGCACCTCAGTTGCTCTTATGTGGTTCCTGTTAAACACAACCATGGGGAAGGAAGTCCTTATCGCCACAGATTAAGCTCACCTGGCTTTCTGAGGTCTTCTTCTGGAAGGTGTCTCTGGCAACACTACCAATGCATGCGAAGGGAGGTGTTAAGAGAGAATGGCGGCTTTAAGGGACCTCCATTGCAATTTTCTTGACGGTGAACTCGGCTGTGGAATAAGTCCCATAAAATCACTATGAAGTCCAAAGACAATTATGTGCTGAGAAATAGCCATCCCTGTTGGAGCGTCTATCACCTATCTTGGCTGACTACAATTTGGACATTTTCATTATTGTCTATATTGTTTCCTTGCTAGTGGATGATGGATGTTATGTATCTTATGATCGCAATGTTACTACTGTTGTCTCATTTGGCTTGTAGGGAAATTACTGGAGTTCTAATGTGAATGAGGTTCAAGGGTTTGTGATGGACCAAGAGGGGAAGGTGGTGCGTCGGCTGTTCGGAAAATGGCACGAGGGCCTTTACTGTGGAGTCCCGCCCTCTGCCAGATGCATCTGGAGGCCAGGTAACTAACTACCAGTGTGAATTTTGGCAGCTATTTTTTGATTTTATCTTAAAATTCCTTTTAGTCTTAGTCACATTTTAGTCATTTCATCCTTCCTTAGTTTTAGTTATTATCAGTCGACTAAAACTATTTTAGTGTAGTTTTAGTCACAGACATTTTAGCCACATAATAGTTTTTTTTCTATTAAATAATGAATATTTAGGCTACCTCTAACTTCCATCTTGTGCACATTCAGATAGCCTTGTCCAACTAGACCTACTATCCCCATGAATACTTTGGCTGGAAACGCTGATATTGTGGCAGATTGGAACCAATGCGGCAGCGTAGCCTAGTGGTTAGAGTGTTGGACTAGTAACCGGAAGGTTGCAAGTTCAAACTCCCCAAGCTGACAAGGTGCAAATCTGTCGTTCTGCCCCTGAACAAGACAGTTAACCCACTGTTCCTAGGCCGTCATTGAAAATAAGAATTTGTTCTTAACTGACTTGCCTAGTTAAATAAAGTAAAAAAATTATCATCATTAAAAATTGTTTTTTAAATTAACCATATAGGCTACAAAGCCTTGGCTACAGGTTAAACAATTTACAGCTGATTTCTCTCCCCGTCATAACTGTCAAGGAGGGTAAATAAAAGTGGTTTCCTTGAAAAGGGGAGAATTTCAGCTTTTCAAAATCTATTACTGTATTCCTTATATTCAACAAATAGCATTTGTTTTTCCCATAGGACAAAAGCAACAGCAACTTGATGAGGACTTGTGAGGCGTCTATATCTCAAACTAGATGTACTTGTACTCTAATGTACTTGTCCTCTTGTTCAGTTGTGCACCGGGGCCTCCCACTCCTCTTTCTATTCTGGTTTGAGCATGTTTGCGCTGTTCTGTGAAGGAAGTAGTACGCAGCGTTGTATGAGATCTTCAGTTTCTTGGCAATTTCTCGCATGGAGTAGCCTTCATTTCTCAGAACAAGAATAGACTGACGAGTTTCAGAAGAAAGGTCTTTGTTTCTGGCCATTTTGTGCCTGTAATCAAACCCACAAAAATTTATGTTCCAGATACTCAACTAGTTCAAAGGCCCGTTTTATTGCTTCTTTAATCAGAACAACAGTTTTCAGCTGTGCTAACATAATTGCAAAAGGGTTTTCTAATGATCAATTAGCCTTTTAAAATGTTAACACAACGTGCCATTGGAACAGAGGAGTGATGGTTGCTGACAATGGGCCTGACATAAGCCTATGTAGATATTCCATTAACAATCAGCCGTTTCCAGCTACAATAGTCATTTACAACATGAACAATGTCTACACTGTATTTCTGATCAATTTGATGTTTTTTTAATGGACATAAAAAATACAATTTTCTTTCAAAAAACAAGGACATTTCTAAGTGACCCCAAACTTTTGAACAGTATGTATATGAATGGTTTTTCACTGACAAATTAAATCGTTTAAAACAATCAATCCAAAAATATGCAGCGGACATTTGATGAATGGCATCTATTACAAAACAACGAGCATTTTAATGACACGCAGAATCCATTTCCTGTTTGTTGAGATTGACATAGTCTATTTATTGCGGCGTTGAAAACACAAACCAGAGATATTGGGAGTGCCCAAAGTCGCTATTGTTTATTGGTTGCGTGGTGCATTGGCACAGAAACCTGTCGGTGATAAATGTGTTGCATATATTTTAATAAATATGGCATCAAAATATTGAACATGTGATTTCTTCCTAGCTGATCATTGTCTGCAGCCGACTCTGATCGTAGTGTAATGAAACAGGCAGGGAGAGTGAGCTCGTCTGTGATGGTCGGTGAAACCTCACCCTTCTGGCCTGTAGCCCTGCGTGGCATCGACTGTGCCACACAAGCATGCTGAAGCGGCAAAGTTGATTTCCACATTTGGAAACACAAGGTCGCTACAGTTATTGTTATTTGTGTTGTTAAACATTATTTTGAGTTAATTCAATGAGGAGGGAGGGTGTTCCATGTATTTGATTGGCTAAGAGGAGGGTCGTGTAAAAATATTTTTTTTATGTTGGGGAGGGAGAGGTGCGTTTTTTTATGGCACCTTGAGTTGGACCAGCCACTCCCCAGTAAATTCCGATCTGTCCCTTATTATTGTTTCTAGTTGAGGTTAGACCAGGTCTCTCTTGGAAAAGAGATGTTATCTCAATGAGAAAAATCTGTATAAATAAAGGTGTCCTGGCTTCACATCAGTTCAAAAGATGGACAAAAGAAAGCTGTGTGGGAGAACCGGGCAGAGCAGCTCAATCAGACCAGGCAGCTGAGAGGATTGCATGAGATATTTTTCACGCGTGTCTATGCAGTAAGACAAAACAGATGAAGAGAGGAGCTTCATGGCAAATTAAATGTCCATTAGTCTCACGCGGAATTCTCGTCTCGTCACGTTTTCGCCAACTAAAACGAAAAGTAATTTGTAATAGTTATCGGGTTTTTTTTCTCCCCCAGGGTGTCTCGTCATAGTTTCAGTCAGGAAAAATAGGTAGTTGACGAGTATTTTCCGTCATAGTTACTGTTGACGAAAGTAACTACGTCAATCATACTGTTGCTATGCAGGACGCTTTGGATTGGATATCCGCAATCGTTAAGCAGACAACGGCATTAGATTAAACCGTAAAATACTAGTACATGAGATTGTAATACGGGGACAAAGAAAGTGTTGACACTGGTGTCAATAATCCACACCAATGGAAAATAAAAACTTTGAACTCGTTATTATTTTATTTTAGGGGATCAGCTTTAATATTGCAGATAGATTGTTGCTTCCATCAATATAATTGTCTGCATTTCAAAAAAAAAAAAAAAAGAGAAAAAAAAAAGAACTTTGAACTGATTCTTGAGCCGTGTGATGTCATGTGTTCCTTCCTCAGGCTCCATGCCCACAGACTACGAGCTGTATTATGGTTTTACCAGGTTTGCCATTGAGCTCAATGAGCTTTGCCCTGAGATGCAAGACCTGCTACCACCCACAGATGCCCGCTTCAGACCCGATCAGAGGTAGAAACGTACAACCGTTGCGCCATCACACTTTCAGCTACTGTGCCTAGACGACTGTATGAGAAATGCACTGTGTGCTACCTACTGCTGCCACCTGTTGAGATAAGGTGGAGCGGTAACCAGTAGCATACAGATCGGACTGGATGAACCACTGAACTAGCACACCTTTATTGTCATGAACCTTGACCTGGAGGCTAGTTGAACCAGCTGCCAAATCAAAATTGACTATATCGTAAAAATGTATGAAAACAAAAATGTGCTTTTTGTTCTAAATTTAAAGCAAGGGTTAGGCATTAGGGTTAGCGGTGTAGTTAATGTTAGGTTTAAAATCAGATTTCATGACTTTGTGGCTGTGCCAGCTAGTGACCACTCTGCAGAATTGCCTCCTGGGTAAGATTCATGACAATAAATGCCAACCAGCACAATGCAGCTGTTGTTGTGGTCTGATAAAGATTTACAGAATGGTTGATTAGTGAAGCTCTAAAAATGACTAAAAGCTAGTTTTACATCTGAAATAAGAGGACGAGATAGTATTTGTATGGTTGCATATGTTTACAAGCTTTATGTGTATTTCCCTGATGAGTGACGTTTGACAGTATATTCGACTCATAGGGATGTTGTTTCTCTACATTAGACACCTGGAGGAGGGGAATGTGGAAATGGCAGCCTCAGAAAAGCAGCGTATTGAGGATATGCAGCGCACCAGGAGGAAGTGGCAAGACGAGAACGACATTAAGCATGAACCACGCTTCTTCAAGTGAGTAAAGAGGCTAGATGGTCATTTACAAGGACATACTGTATTCCCCAGGCCAGGTTAGTGGGGGAAACAGGGTAGGTTGGGAAGGTCTCCCCCAGGCCAGCTTAGTGGGGGAAACAGGGTAGATTGGGAAGGTCTCCCCCAGGCCAGCTTAGTGGGGGAAACAGGGTAGGTTGTGAAGGTCTCCCCCAGGCCAGCTTAGTGGGGGAAACAGGGTAGATTGGGAAGGTCTCCCCCAGGTCAGCTTAGTGGGGGAAACAGGGTAGGTTGGGAAGGTCTCCCCCAGGCCAGCTTAGTGGGGGAAACGGAGGGTAGGTTATGAAGGTCTCCCTCAGGCCAGCTTAGTGGGGGAAACAGGGTAGGTTGTGAAGGTCTCCCCCAGGCCAGGTTAGTGGGGAAAACAGGGTAGGTTGTGAAGGTCTCCCCCAGGCCAGGTTAGTGGGGAAAACAGGGTAGGTTGTGAAGGTCTCCCCCAGGCCAGCTTAGTGGGGGAAACAGGGTAGGTTGTGAAGGTCTCCCTCAGGCCAGCTTAGTGGGGGAAACAGGGTAGGTTGTGAAGGTCTCCCCCAGGCCAGGTTAGTGGGGAAAACATGGTAGGTTGTGAAGGTCTCCCCCAGGCCAGGTTAGTGGGGAAAACAGGGTAGGATGGGAAGGTCTCCTCAAGGCCAGCTTAGTGGGAGAAACAGGGTAGTTTGGGAAGGTCTCCCCCAGGCCAGCTTAGTGGGGGAAACGGGGGGTAGGTTGTGAAGGTCTCCCCCAGGCCAGCTTAGTGGGAGAAACAGGGTAGGTTGGGAAGGTCTCCCCCAGGCCAGCTTAGTGGGAGAAACAGGGTAGTTTGTAAAGGTCTCCCCCAGACCAGCTTAGTGGGAGAAACAAGGTAGATTGGGAAGGTCTCCCCCAGGCCAGGTTAGTGGGATAAACAGGGTAGGTTGGGAAGGTCTCCCCCAGGCCAGCTTAGTGGGAGAAACAGGGTAGGTTGGGAAGGTTTTCCCCAGGCCAGCTTCGTGGGGGAACTGGGTAAGTTGGTTAGGGTCTCCCCAAGATAGATAGAAATACCTCTGACTGTTACTTGTGTGGCTGAGTTGTGTCATTAATGATTATCCATTCCATTCATGACATCTAACTCCCTACCATTGATTGCCCGTCTCTTTCCTCCCAGGAAAGTGGTTGATGCCAATCAAAGGGAGCGCTGGGTCACAAACAACACCTACTGGGAGCTTCGCAAATCCCCCGGCTTCATCAACATGGAAAACCCTAATCTATGGTAGCATATGGATCGCTATGCACACCATATCATCATCGCTGACAAAGGCTTTTATCTATGCACAATGAGGTTTTCAAATGAATATCTCATTTACAAAATAACAGTGTGGAAGGATACAAGAGCTGAGATGAGTTGATGACTTACCATCGCCCTATTCAGCTGGCCAGTCACCCATTCAAGCATCCTCTTGGATCCCCCTCATTGAGCTTGGTGCGGAGGCTGGGTTGTCAGGGCAACAATCTTACCATGTAGATCTATCCTAAGTCGTTTTGTGTTTGTCCTTGCCTTAATGTCATCTATCCACACCACACATTTTAAAGCTTTTAGTGAAACCCACTTGAGTTCTGATAGCGGTTTGATTTAGACTAGTGTTTGTTCTGAAAGCGGTTTGATTTAGACTAGTGTTTGGGTTAGGCCTTTGACCTACTACTAATGTATGTGTCATGCATGTTTAGAGTTCAGCTTTCATTGGCATATCCTATATAGACTAACATTATTTGTTTTAAAAACAAAAAGAAAATAAAGAAGTCTGAAGTTTTTGTAAAATATCTTCAACATCATAGAATTGAGTGAAAATTTAACTAATATACAATATTGGAAGATTGCTCTTATTTCTTTTTTTTTAATTAGCCATTTGCATTAGTTCAGTCTGAATCATAGCTGTATTCTTTATTGGGTCACACATTCTTTGTGAAAGTTAGAGATTCTCCGGTAGTTTTGTATAGTTTTTAGCCAGTAGTTCTGAAAGTAGCACTCACGAGCCAAAAAAAATAGGAAAATTGTGTACTACATCACGTATGTGCAGATTTGTGCACCACATCATTGCTCTGTCTCTCTCTCTCTCTCTGCTGTGTGTGCATGATGTGCCTCTTGTTAGCTGTCACTCAAATGGTTGAAGCTCATTGGTTGAACTCAAATTTCTAGGGGGCTGGACCACGTGGGGGAAAATGGTGCAGCTCAGCTTCCAGAAAAACAGTCACTTTCAAACTAGGGATTGTGTGTGTCTAATTGAGGTAAAAACCATAATTCTGCTCATAGATTAAGCATGTATGAACTATACATTAGCCCCGTTTATACCTGCCACTTACGTGCGTCCTTCGTCCTGATCTTGCCAGTATACAATTGTAAGATCTGATCAAACTCAGTTCACAATGTGTCTTTTATATTGATCTACACCTGTCTAAAAATGTGGCACAATCAGAATGAGGACAAGAACAGGACAAAGAGCGCATGTTATTGACAGGTATAAACGTGGCTATTGACACATCTAGCCCAAAGCGAGAGGTTTAAAAAAATGTAAAAAAAATATATTTTTTAAAAACGTATTAGTCGCCAAAGTTCCGGAACACGTCTTTAATTTGTTTTAATCACTGGTATTGGTGAAGGTCATTGCTGTGTGCCGAGACGTTTTCTCAGCAACTCCCAAAGACAAAACCCCTTGAGTTGAGACGTTTATAGTTCCAGTTTGGCTAGTTGAGGGAGACTGGCCCAACAGCTGATACATAAGCACTGGAAAGTGACTCCCTTTTTCGAAGCACACCCCCCTCGTCACTCATCACAACGGTTTAAGCTACAGACAATACTTCCTTGTAACTAACTTTTACATGTATAGACAATTCTGCTTTCTGTTATTCAGCTCACACGAAAACTATTTTCGATAGTTTAAGAAAGGAAAAAAAAGGTATGAATATAATTTGAATGTTCTTTAATTTCCTGTAATACAATTGATCTGTGTTGTTGTCTGAGTGTTATAGTGAGAATCCTAGCCTGCAGTAGAACTATAAAGACATGCCAGCATCCAAGACATCTGATATGGTGATATGAGGACATACCTACTGGCCGTGTGCCCATCCCTTCTAAAGAATCTATTTAAACCCGGGTCACTTGTCTGGATACATGGTTACACCGACTCATCTTTGATACAGGTCTATGTATAATGTGGTAGCTGGTTGGCTAGTTAGTGTATTTCCCTTTCACGTTATTTTTCCAACTAAGCCCCTCAGTGAAATGACAAGCGTAGTGAAAGTGGAGTAGTAGTCCTGCTGTCCTGTAGCAGTATAGAGGTCAACGCGTCCTCTACTGGGAACCACGTGACCTCTACTGGGAAGCACATGACCTCTACTGGGAACCACATGACCTCTACTGGGAACCACGTGACCTCTACTGGGAAGCACGTGACCTCCACTGGGAACCACGTGACCTCTAATGGGAACACCGTGACCTCTAATGGGAAGCACGTGACCTCTACTGGGAAGCACGTGACCTCTACTGGGAACCACGTGACCCCTACTGGGATCCACATGATCATTGGAGTGTCACAACTACACCAGACTGACTGACTAGATACCCCCACTTATACAACTACAGTACACCAGACTGACTGACTAGATACCCCCACTTATACAACTACAGTACACCAGACTGACTAGATACCCCCACTTATACAACTACAGTACACCAGGCTGACTGACTAGATACCCCACTTATACAACTACACCAGACTGACTGACTAGATACCCCCACTTATACAACTACACCAGACTGACTGACTAGATACCCCCACTTATACAACTACAGTACACCAGACTGACTGACTAGATACCCCCACTTATACAACTACACCAGGCTGACTGACTAGATACCCCCACGTATACAACTACAGTACACCAGGCTGACTGACTAGATACCCCCACTTATACAACTACACCAGGCTGACTGACTAGATACCCCCACGTATACAACTACAGTACACCAGGCTGACTGACTAGATACCCCCACTTATACAACTACAGTACACCAGGCTGACTGACTAGATACCCCCACTTATACAACTACAGTACACCAGACTGACTGACTAGATACCCCCACTTATACAACTACACCAGGCTGACTGACTAGATAGCCCCACTTATACAACTACAGTACACCAGGCTGACTGACTAGATATCCCCACATACAAGTGTATTGTAAAACACAAGGGATGCCTATTTGCCAGTTCTTTGACTATACATAACAGATTCCCATAGACATATTAATTTGTGTTATGTAAAAGAGGCCAAGGGACAAAATTATTTTACAACGTTCAGAATTATTTTGCTTTTGCAAATCCTTTAACGTGGCAGAATGTTGATGTTAAAGCCAAAGACAAATGTTTTTTTAATTATAGAACAAAATATCAACTCATTCTAGTTATGGTGTTTTCATTATGTAGTTAACCACACAGAGAAAAAGCTATTATATTTGATTATCCTTTAAACAAGTGTCCAGTTCCTAGAATTTACTGCTATGATGTTGTCCTTAACCATTCACCAATACAATTTTAAAAGGTTTAGATTATTACTGCCAAACAGCTTTAGTGTATATTTGACGTCCCCCCTTCCCTCTTGTCATTGTGTGTCCATTCACAATGGTTCAGTGTGTTAGATTACCACAGAATCTGTAACGATACATTGTACATTTGGATTATATTGATTTGTTCTTTGTTTTTGTTCTAGTGAAGCCGGAAATTGAAACGAGGAAAGTGATCCTACGTTAGAAACATATAGACTGGAAACGTTCAACTATAAAGTCTTAACTATTATTTCCCTGTGTAATGTCCAGTACTGAAGATTAAGACAGAAAAACGATTAAGATATGACTACAAACGTCATATCGTAGCCATGTATTCAGAAATCGAATTTGTTTGTCCGCTGTCACTTCCATTTGATGTGCCTTAATACATTTGATTAACGCCTCGCACACAATGTTGATAAGAAACCACATACAAGTCAGATAAGGAAACCATTTCAAATCCAATCAACCACTTTCCCCACTTGAGTTTTGTTCCCCAAGTTGTATTATGTACTGAATAATGTTGGGGAATAGAAGTGCTCGGAAATGTGTCTGAAATCTTGGTACGATGTAGGCAGGGGGACAATGACATTTCCCATAAATCTAGATATTCTAGATATTCTCATTTTCTGTGCAGTCAACTCCACTCATTTGTGATCACTGTTATTGTCAGTATCATACTGTCAGCCCAGTACTCTACTGCACTGTAAACACATGTAAACAGCAGAATATTCCTGTCTCCTCTTTTGGATTGGACTGATTGTAAAGACTTTTACTATCAACATCAACATCATACTTAGTTCATCAGGATATTTGAGGAGGATCATGTAGTCTGTGATGTTCTAGATTAATGCTTTGGAGAGAGGTGGGGAGAGAGAGAGAGAGACAGAGAGAGAGGTGGGGAGAGAGAGAGAGAGGTGGGGAGAGACAGAGAGAGAGAGAGAGAGGTGGGGAGAGACAGAGAGAGAGAGAGAGAGAGAGAGAGGTGGGGAGAGAGAGAGAGAGAGAGGTAGAGGTGGGGAGAGAGAGAGAGAGAGGTGGGGAGAGAGAGAGAGACAGAGAGAGAGAGGTGGGGAGAGAGAGAGAGGTGG